>NW_020211359.1:0-2332 GCF_003070985.1 Temnothorax curvispinosus | reverse complement strand
ATCGAGTAGCTGAGATACGAATAGATGAGAGAGGTTGGTGAAAAGAAGCTGAAGAAGTTTGTGTATTATTATTAGTATTACAATGCGCGAATTATATATTTAGTTTTTAATATTAATAAGCCATGCAATTTCTTTTGTGCAATAGCTTAGCATTGTCAATAAAGTTTTCAATAATATGTATTCATTATTTGTAAAAATTTATTTAAGTATTTATAAAATGTAAAAATTTTATTAATATATATTGACCACATATTATCGTATCATTAAAAAATTGTGTTTATTACTACAAAATGTATAATATATTTAATATATAATATATTGTAAAATGTGACATATTTTATAAAAATAAATAAATGTATACATTTAATCTAAAAAGTGTTATATTAATTTAAAAGGTTTACATAATTTCTTTGTGTGTATACTATGTGTGTATACTTTTATGTGAGAAAATTAATCTATATATATTATATGTGTGTTATATACTTATTTTACATCTATATTCCTGACTTATTTTATATAATATATATTTATATATAACATACTATTATTATTAGTATAATATTTCATATATTAGTATTTATATTTCATTATTTTGCATCATTAACAATTCATCTATTATTTATGTAATATTTTTTAATATTTTAATTTCTTTTATTTTTTACGCGCGCATTGTTAACATTGTACATCGTTAACAATAATTCTGCATAATTTTTATTGAAACTAACCCAGCAAACACAGAATACACTTTTGATAGCAAATTGTCGCCAAGATGGCATCAAATTCCGAATTTGATGCCATCTTGGCGACAATTTGCTATCAAAGGTGTATTCTGTGTTTGCTGGGAACAGACATAGTTGTATCTCGCGCCAACTGCGTTAAACTAACCTCAATATGGGCTAACAAGTACGAAAAAAAGAGATGACGAAGAGAGAAGTGAGACAGAATACTGCTTTATTTCGCGCATGCGCACTCCATTTTGGCCAACACTAACATCAAAAGTGCCGACCGAGAGTTGCGCTACTGTATATACTGTGGCGAAACGTCACGACGAGCGCGTAGAAATAGACCGCTAAGCCCCGTGCAAACGACCGAAGAAGGCGTAAGCGATAATCGCGAAACCATGCGTAGAAATTTAGACGCGTACTACTCAAGCGAAAGCGAATCAGAATCGGAATTACACCAGAACAGCGTAATCGAACGCGAACAAATCGATGATTCCGTTATAATTTTAGACGCGAGAGTAATAGGACAAAATAACTGCCCCGACGAAAATAGACTCCACCCCTCACACGCGCACGCACAATCCGAAGACGCGAACAGTACGACCAGTAGGCGAACACACAGACGAGAGTTCTCATTGACCTCGTATGATAGCAGCGTATTTGACCCGCAAGAATATTATTCTGCCCCGAGACACGTGAACGTAATCGAGATGGCGGAAGCAACAAATAGCAACCACGACGCGAATAACGTAAATGACAACGCGCCGATAACCCCAGAGGAAATAAACGAAGAAATAAACCGTCTTAATCAAGTGCTATCACAAAGAGGCACCCCGGCGAATCACCGTAACCGGATACCCGCACGGGCCGAACCGCCGCGAGACGATAGAGATTCCATTCTCGACGAGATATTAAACGGAATCCGCAACTTACAAAATCGCGTAAATCAACTAGAAACGGCGAATCCTGAACGCCGCGAATTTCACGCGAGACGCGAGCCAAGTAACCTCTCGTTCGAAGTAACGTACGGAAGAACGTCATATGATATTCGGAACCAAGCGGAGCGCGCAATCGGATATCTACGTTTAAAAGAGGCACGAGACATGATACCTGAGTTCGACGGAACCTCGAGTAAATTACAAGAATTCTTAAGCGCCGCGTCATATGCAATGAAAAACATAAATCCTATGGAAGAAGGAACGCTATTAGAAGCAGTGCTATGCACAAAGCTAAAAGGAAGAGCGATGATAGACTTTCAAACGCGAGAGATAAGAGATTTCGCACAACTAAAGAAGGAATTAGAAGTTTGCTATTTGAGCCGCAAAAGCACAACACACTTACAACTAGAGTTTAATACACTCAAGCAAAAACCCGGAGAAAATGCAAGAGCATTCGGATTAAGAGCCGATAAGCTAGCGATGGAGCTATACGACTCCATGATAGAGGGAAGAAATCACACCATAGAAAGCAAGCGAACTATATTAGAAACGATTCAACAACAGGCATTACAGAATTTTCAATTAGGATTGAGAGACGAGATCAAGTTACTTGTCCGAGCGCAGCATTTCGCAACATTGCAAGAAGCAATTGCCGGAGCGAGCGCCGAAGAA
>NW_020211358.1:0-1083 GCF_003070985.1 Temnothorax curvispinosus | reverse complement strand
AATAATACTTTATTAATTAAAAAAAGTACATATTTTTTTATTAAGTGGATTTTCTCCCAATGCTATTGTTACAGCAAGTGCTGCTGCAAATACATCACACAATGCTAGGTCTGGCTGTTTTGTAACTTCTTCAAATATTTCATTATTCTGAGTCAGAACATGTGTCCTAGTAATATGTGTTCTAGTAATAATAATCGGCAAAAATTATTTGTATTCTGCATTTTTCACTAATTTTAAGAAAGAAACATAAATTACGCTTAACGTTTGCAGTCACTTATTCATGTGTCAACAGCTTTGTACGAACTGTCATGTGGAACATATCGAAGAGCGATTCTACACGTAGTGGGTATCCTATTAATCACAAAGACCTTATCATGTTCACACGTTACTTACACGAAAACATAATTGATGAAAAAATATCTAGATAATTCTTTGATGTTCTATATAACAAAATATGATTAAAGTGGCGAATTTATGGTATAAGTGCGGATGTAGTTGCGTGTGATTATAGTTTTATGATAACTATTTCATGCGGTGTTATATAGCTATCAAGAAGATACCATTAAGTTAATACACTCTAAAGATGTACCTGTTATAGACAAGTACAGTTAATAAGGAAGCATCAAGGTCAGAACGTCACTGTCCACTGGATCATCAAAGTCAAGCAACACGGCGCGGTACTGTACTAGGATGGATCACTGCCTTGAGAGAGCGGGCTATACACACACGATATGTACAGAAACAGTTAAAAATGCGTTTTTTTCCTAGATATAGAAAAAAAAACGTTTTTTTTATAAACGTTTATCAAGTGGACATTTTAACATTTTAATTTCATAAAAAAACATTTCTAGAAACCGGTATGTCGCACATTGGACATATTTTTGCCGTTAATAAAACGTCAGAAAATGACGTCGTTGTAGATGTGACTTAGGACCGTGAAAAATACGTCATTTTTACGTTAAATTTTAGGAATAAATGACGTAAAAATCACGTCATTATGACGACTGTCTGCTACCGGGGATCGTCGCACTGTCCACTGGATCATCGAAGTCAAGCAACACGGGCGCGGTACTGTACTAGAAT
>NW_020211357.1:0-1033 GCF_003070985.1 Temnothorax curvispinosus | reverse complement strand
GGCCTTAGCCGTCGTAGGCCAACGGAGTTAAGGCGATACGCGGGCTTCCCCTGGCCCGCGGGCCTTCGGGTTGCTACCGGCTCTTTCCGTAGGGGGTGCGGGGGTTCTGGGGGGTGTGTGAGTGTGTGCGTGTCGATGTTTGTTTGCGTGTCTGTAATTGTAACCGTCGGGTGTCTGAGATGCGGTCGGGTGTCGATGGATATTTCTCGAAGATTAACCAAGTGGGGAGTAGTAGACCCCACAACCGTAGGATGCGGTCATGTTAGTACCTGACCTCTCCGGCGTAATAAATGGTAAGTTCTGGCCTAGTGCCAGTAAAGTCCATGTGAAACCGCATGTTCAATGTGGAAGAACCGCTGTCCGTATCCGGGCGGAGCCTATTCGGGAGTTGAAGTTGGCCCCCCCGGGCGCATGTGTGGAGGATTAGCTGATCACTATTTCCTCATATCCTGCTAGTGGGAAGATACACTGGCAACGTCTAGCCCGAACTTTGAGTGGGCGGTGTCTCGGAGCATACGTGTTCAATCAGTAGGGGTGACGTTAAACCTTTAGCATCAAATTACATAACCTTTTTATAGAGTCACGTCTGCATGAATAGGGTTGATCACCCGACAAGCTGCTTCTCAGTTTTCATGCAGTTTAACTAGGGCTTTGAAACGGCGGGGATAGATGCCCATACGCGCATGGGCTGCCATGATGGCCGAACCGTCGTAACATTCTGAGAACATGCATTATGAAGACCACCAAAAACACCCCCAACCTGGACGGACAAAAAACTGTTGACAAAAAAGCAAAAACGGAAATGGACAAGGCTACGGATACGGATAAGACTGTGACAAAGACGGTGACAGGCAGCGACAAGGTGTCTGGACAAAAAGCGATCACGAAGGCAGTGTCGGTGGCACTGTCTAAAGTTGACGTTAAGGTCGCGGATAAGACACCCACGCACGAACTAAAGAAGTGGGCGAATACGCAGACATTAGACGAGACAGGGACGGACGATGAGAGTTTGGTGGGTGATCCCCTTCAACGT
>NW_020211356.1:0-18241 GCF_003070985.1 Temnothorax curvispinosus | reverse complement strand
GGGTTGTGTGATTAAAGAATTATATTGCCAGTCAGTGTCAATTATTACTACTCCTTTTATTTTAATAATGATTATATAGTATCTACATATTTCTACACACACCACGCTTACCGATTTTTTAATTAATTATATTCTATATATATTGCGAAAATAAAGGGATTATTATGTAATTTTGTTATAAGTGTAGCACACAAACTAAGAGTTCCAAATAAAATATTATATAATTATTACAGGCTTGATTTAAATATGTAAATTAATAGCAACAATACATATAGAATATTAATAATAATAATAATAATATAAGGATGTTCAATTATTAATTATTGAAATAAAAACAGTTCTAACTAGCTACTTAATATTATTCGGAGGAGATTACAGTTGCATCATGCTTATAGCACGCGCGACGCTCCTGAGATGACGCGTCGCGTGAGCGATCAGCGGCTCGGCCGCTGAGCCTCGAGTGGTAGTGGCGATATAGGAGGCGTCGCCTCGGGAATCGGTCCGAAATGTGCAACTAAATCCCGGCTCTGGTGTATATAAAAAGGGATTTTTAATTATTGTAGTTTAAAGAATATTATAATCTATATTCCAACGACTTGAGAACTGCCTGATCATATATATATATATCCTCCTCCTCAATTCTTTTGCCCTTGACAGGGCGTGGCGGCGTTTCATGGTGACGCCACAGTAATCGCACTTTTGACTTGGTTGCTCCAAGCCCCCCCGATCCAGCGCCAAGTGAGTCGCCCCGTGAATCGAACTCCCCACCAGGGGCCGCAGCTGGTCTATCCATCTGTTTGGTGATCTTCCTCTTGGTCTCGTTCCATTAACCTTTCCCTCCACCACAAGCTCTTTCCATTGTGTCTCTTTGTCTGGCGATGTGTCCAAAGTAGCGGAGGTAAGCCTGATTAATTCGCTTGAGAAGTCTTGTTCTGATGCCCAGTTCTTCTAGCACCGATATATTGGTCCGGTGTGCAGTTCAAGGGATCCGGAGGATGCGCCGGAACACCCACATCTCAAACCCCTCTATCCTCCTCCTGTCCGCCTGCTTGATGGTCCATGTCTCGGCTGCATAGGTTGCGATGGGAAAGATGAGGGAGTGCACCAGTTGCAGTTTGGTATTCTTTGTGATGATTCTATCTTTCCATATTTTACTCAATTTTATGGTGGCTGCCCTGGCCATGGCCGTCCTCCTCCTGATCTCCTCTGAACATCCTCCTTTGTTAGTTATCATGGAGCCCAAATAGACCATTTTTTCAACGACTTCAAATCCAGCCACTTCCTTCGCATTGGGCTGGTTATTTATCTGTCTGTCGATGATCATGATCTTCGTCTTATCTCGGTTAATTTCTAGACCATACTCCTTGCTGATCAACGCGAGTCTCTCCATGATAGCTTTCATCTCTTGCGCGGTCGTAGCCAGAATCGTCATGTCGTCGGCATACCTCAGGTTGCTGATTCTCCTCCCCCCGACAGAAACTTCTCCTTTCCAATCCTCAAGCACCTGCCGCATTATGTACTCTGTGTAGATGTTGAAGAGTATGGGTGAGAGAATACAGCCCTGCCTCGTGCCCGCCTTTGTTTGGAAGTCGTTGGATGTCGTTCGGTTGACTCGAACAGCCGCTGTGTTGTTCTCATATAGGCTCCGCACAAGTGCCACCAGATGCCGCGGTACTCCCATTTTCATCAGAATGGTCCAGAGGGGTTTCCATTTCACCGAGTCGAACGCCTTGGTGTAGTCGACAAAGCATATAAAGACCCTGACGTTGAATTCCCTGGCCTTTTCTACTATTTAGCGAACATTCAGAATTTGCTCCCTCGTGCCCTTCCCCGGAATGAAACCACACTGCTCTTCGGCTATTTCCGGAAGCAGGAAGCACTTTAGTCTGTTATGAAGGACATGGAGAAGGATCTTGCTCGCGTGGGGAATAAGAGCCACTGTCCTGTAATTGGAGCATTCAGTGAGGGAACCCTTCTTGTAGATCGGGACGAAGGTCGAGTAGCGCCAGTCGTCAGGCCATTTTTCGGTCCTCCAGATGACGTTACATAGCTCCAGCATTGTGTCCATTCCCGCTTAGCCCATGGTTTTGATCACTTCTGCGGTTATGCCATCTGCCCCGGGTGATTTCCCCTTTTTCAGCTGCCCAATTGCTTTTTCTACCTCTGAGCGCAAGATGGGAGGTTCCAGTTGCTCATAGGGCCCACATGGGGGGCCCACTTGACTATGTTCGTCCCTGTACAGGTTGGTGCAGTACTGTCGCCATGTTTCTGCAATGCCTTTTGGGTCCGTGATCTTCGCGCCCTGCTCATTCTTGATTACTTGGGTTTGAGGCTTGAATTCCTTGGTCAGGTACTTGACCGTTTTGAAAAGTTCATGGGACTCGTGTCGGTTGGCGTGTCGTTCAATATCAGAGCATATGTTTTTTAGGAAGTTGTTTTTATCCTGATTACATGCTTGTTTGATCTGTTGGCTGATCCAGCGTAATCGGTCCGCGTTATCTGCGTTACCTGCGTTACCCAAACTGCCTCTGATACGTCGCCTCTCTTCCACCAGTTGCAGCATTGCATCGGTCATCCAGTGCTTCTTCTTCCGGATTTCTATTGCTCCGCTTTCCCTGACTGCCCTTTTGATCCATTTCTTGATGTTTTCCCAGCATTTGTTTGGATCATCGCTCCTTCCCCAGTCAGCGTTATCCATGAGATTTTGTTGGAAGGCCTCCATGTTTCCAATTCGTGTTATATCCTGTTTTTTCCCCCTCTTCAGGAAGTGGAGTTTTATGCTGAAGGCTCCTAGTAGTAGTTTGTGATCAGAGTCACAGTCCGCTCCAGGCTTGACATTTCTTATCAATGTCCTCCATCTCTTTTTGATCATCATGTAGTCAATTTGATTTCGGTATTCCTTATTGGGACTGATCCAAGTCGACAGTCTTCGAGGATGGTGTTGAAACATGGTATTCATGATGGCCAGGTCGTTCTCCACCGCAAACTGAATGAGGCGTTCTTCTCTCTCGTTCCTCACACCCAGTCCAAATGCTCCCCCTGTGCCTCTTAGGTGAGCCTCCTCGACCTTCCCCACCTTGGCATTGAAGTCTCCAATGATTACTACTGGTTCCTTCGAGGGTATATTTCTCAGGAGATCCTCCACATCACCATAGATTGACTCGATTTCTTCGTCAAGAGCGTCGCCTGTAGGCATATACACCTGTACCAGGTGAAGGTTTCTCGATCTAGCTGCAAGGGTGATTTTGATTATTTTGTCATTGATGGGCTCATACGAGTGCACCGTCTGTGCAATCCTCCTGCTAACCAAGAACGCGACTCCATTCCGTCCTCTGTTCGCACCTCCTGGCATGTATATGTTATGGTGTTCCGTGTGGAAATGTCCTTGATCCTTCCAGTGGGTTTCAGAGATGCCACATATGTCAACCTTCTCCCTCATCAGCTCTCGTTCAAGGAGATTTAGTTTTCCTGCGTGAAGTAAACCTCTAACATTCCATGTGCCAATGGATAAGTTGTTCCTCAGCTGTAGCTTGTTATTGGGTCCAGTCATCCATTTCGCATGTGAGGCCCGTCCCTTCACCTCCACATGCCCGGTAGCCCATTTCACACTGCCTGACCCGGAATCAGTGCAGCGCCGGTCGCTAGCCGGATCGCTCGGCACAACCATTTCCTCTGTTTCGTACATTCATGAAGCGTTCTCTTGGGACAATAATCAGGTGATTTCCCCTTGCCTGCCTAATCCTACGCCATTGATTACCTTGAGTAATAGTTCATCCGCCTTCGGGGGCGATTTCTCACCCCCAGGACAAGAGGGTGCCCTAACCAGTATCCTGGGTTGGTTGCTTATACCGGCAATCCACTCGGTGAATAGCGCCAATATCTCCTCTTTCCCCACCATACCCATCAAATCGGGGCAGGTGAGGGCGAGTCCCCCATTAGGAGGGAGAAATCGACTTGATGGCGTTCCCCGAAAATTCCGAGGAGGCGCGCATCCTGTAGCCCCCGCCGCCTTCTACTGGACCAACCACGAATTACCGGGGAAAAAACCCCCCCAGGATTTTGTGTACCTGGCTGGGATCAAACCCGGATCTCCGGAGCGTGAATCCAGCATCTAGCATAGGAGACCACTGACTCGCTTGACCGGGCATTTAAGTTTCTTTAAAATTGTCATTAATATACTATATATTACGTCATCGTATGCTGATGAAACATCTAAGAAAGCTGCCCAAATATATTGGTTTGTATAAATACTGTTCCTTATATCTGTTGTTAACCTGACCAAATTTTCTGCACATGACCTTCCTCTCTTAAATCCATTCTGATCTCTCGCTAATTTGTTATTTCGTTCCGCCCACCAGACCATGCGCTCGTTCACCATCCTTTCCATGACTTTTTCTACACAAGATGATAGTGCAATTGGCCTGACTTTTTCTTTTCCAACTTTGTCTATAAACATCGTCTGGTATTTCCTCCAGCCTTCCGGGAACCAGTCCGTTGTCCACACTTCATTACATATTTCCAGCATCACCTCCTCCATCTCTTCAGTCATGTCTTTCAGCATACAATATTCTATTCCGTCTCTTCCTGGTGCCGATTTTTTCTTGATCATTTGTAGTGCTCTTTTCAGTTCTTCTCTTGTAAACTTATCTTCCAAGCTGTCTTTCGTGTTGTATACTCTTTCCTGATCCATCATTTCTACTTGAACACTTGGTGGTGCTAGTTTATCAATTTCTTTTCTAATTTCTTCTTTTCTATTTTTGTTCGTCCAATTATTCCAATTTATCTTCTTTTTAACATTTTTGAAAATTCTCATTTTATTCCATAAATATGTTTGACTCGTAAATCTGTTAATTGATGCACAAAATTTGTCAAAACTTTCTCTTTTCTTTGTGTTAATAATCTTCTTTGCTTCCGCTTTTCTCTTGTTATATTCTACTAATGAGTGTGTTACGTCCAATCCCGGGATTAAGAAGGAAAGGCTAACCAAAGGGGTCGGGGTAAGGGAGGACGCAACTAGATACTTACAAATGTTGCTCGCAGGTACGCGCTCTGAGACGCGAGGCGCGAGCCGAGCGCACTTTTATGACTCAGGAAGGGTCGACGTCCGTAAAGACGCTAGGACGCCTTTCGTGAGCGGTGCGATCGTTGGTCCTTTTTCGAGTCAGAAAATTTAATTCCTTTAACTCAGGATCGGACCTCGTGCAATTTTGAGAGAAGGAAAGTACTGAGGGTTAGGTCTTAAATTAAAGAAAGAATGGAGATGTCTTTAACATAAGTATTCATATTTATTTGACATAAAAAAAATAATGTTATTTGATATGAAAATAATTATAAACTAGGCGTTAGTGTAAAAAGTGTGGATGTATATAATAAAACGAAGAAGAACTTGTGCAGACGGTTGTTGAACATTATGTACATTTAATGAAATTCTTAGGCGAAACATATGAGAATTAGAATAAAAATGAATGTATTTTATAATTATTACTCTAAGTCTATCACCTAGGGTTCGTCTACTTCCTTGAGGTTTACAACGGTCGAGGCGGTCGAGGAGGTCGGGGACGGACTTCGGGAAGAGGAGGGAGAATCGGGAGGTTCTAGGAAACGGGCTGGATCGGGGTTGACGGGGACCGCGCGAACCGGGACTACGCGAAACGGAGCCACGCGGCAAACAGAGCGAGAATGTTCAGCAATTGGGCGAGAGGGTAGGACAACTGGGCGATAAGACAAGATGATAAAGGGGCGATTTTCCTGTGATGAACAGGGTTCTTCCGGAAAGGTTGGCGGAGGCGGCGGAGTAGCGAGTCGCAGAGGACCTACGTTGGCTGATTCTTGAGGGAAGTCAAGCTCTTTTCGCGCCCGCCTGTTCCGACGATTCTTTATGTGTCTCGCGGCGGTTCGCGACCTCTTATGGGTGGGACTACCCGAATCCACTACAAATTAGTGGATTGTTAATATTTAAGCCCGCTAATTGCGGAGAAGTCAGCTCGGGTTTTGGAGATTAGGGAGATAGAACAATACCTCGAGTCCACCGACGAGTCAGGTAGCTCGAAGTAATAGATTATTCCGAATCTGCCGACGAATCGACTAATCCGTGAATAATAGAAGAGATTATTCCGAATCTGCCGACGAATCGACTAATCCGTGAATAATAGAAGAGATTATTCCGAATCTGCCGACAAATCGACTAATCCGTGAATAATAGAAGAGATTATTCCGAATCTGCCGACGAATCGACTAATCCGTGAATAATAGAGAAAAAAAAGGGGCTAGAGGATTTGAGGGACATGGATCCGAGAGACTTCCCGAACACAAGAAAATAAGGGTAATAGAAAGGAGTGTGTTTGCGACTTACTACTCGGTGAGTTCAAAACGTCGGAGTGGGTTTCTTCTCGAAATGGACGTTGGTGGATGAGTCGGAGCGACTGATGTGCTGTTGGATCTCTTGCACAGACTCTAAACGCGGAATCGTGACTCGAAAACGGAAGAGATCACGATTATAATGCCGAAATGTAGATTAAATCTTTAGAGGCTTGAAGAGACTGAGAAGTTTTTGAGGGGGAGTGCCGCAATCTCGGGGTTTATATAGGAAAATGTAGGAAATGGAAGGGGTGGGTTTCATGTGGGGTGTGTCTGGTTTTCGTTTAAAGGATTTCGGGTTGGCGGGATGTTTCTAATTTTTGTTTAACGGATTTTTTATTGGTTGAGATGTTCCTCACCCAAGAGGTAGATTCTTAAGTTTTCGCCTATCCTGGAAAGCTAGAGACGGTTATCAATTTTTGCGGTTTTCCATTAATGAGCCCCCTCTTAAGGCTCCACTGTCTTATTGGGGGTGTAATCCATCGGTTCTTTCCAGTGACGCATTTGTTTTTCGGCTATCGCCGATTTCTCTTTTATTGGGGTTCCTTACTTATTTCGCGACCCTGTTTTTATATCAACAGACGATGCATACTTCTCAATCTTAATAGTAGGTACAAGGCAAACAGAACTTCCGCCACGTGTATTTACAATCACGTCCTAGGGTTTGTCTCTGTTTGTCGGAAACATTGCATGAGCAATTTTAGAGTGCTCGCTCGATGCAATAAAGATCTTCATCAACTCTATCTAGGATTCAGGCCTTTTTGGCGCGTCGTGTCGCCGGGTTTATAGTTATGGGCCAGACAAGGTTGATAGACAAAATCCGATTACGTATGCCCCGTCTGTCAATATTTTACTCTGGAAGGTCGCTTCGTCGCCTAGGCAAATAGCTATTATAGTTGTATAAAAAAAAGGAATGCGAGGTCTAACCTCACCCCGATCGATAACCGTCCGTACTCGGCTTGTTTATCCTAATCTTAGGGCTATCTTAGGTGCATAAGAATTCCCGCGAAAAAGGGATATCGTGGAGTCCGCAGGACGTAACAAATGTAAATCCTTCTTTTTTTTTAATTCTTTAGCGCTCTTTGTCTTTTTGTCATTGTTTCATCACATTCCGCATCCCACCATATAACTTTTCTTCCTCTTGATTTTTCTCCCGTCGTTCTTTTATTCTGTTGCTCTTCTTTATTCTGATTTCTTGCTTTTCTTCCATCTTCCGTGATGTTTTTAATCGTTGTTTTAATTACTTTGATAAAGGCTGAGTATTTTTCTTTCTTGTTGGTCTTGTTTCCTAATAATGTCTTTTTATATTCTTCTATATTATCCTTAATTATTTGTTCCATCTTGTATTTGTATTCTATTCATCTTGTTTTTTTAGTAGAGAATTTATTAGTTTTTTTAATGTAGCTTTCTATTTCTGTTGTTAATCTAATTTCTACTGGATGATAGTCGGAATCCCAAGTATCATTAATTTGTTCATATTCAATATCATCACATATTCTTGACGTGGCAAAAAATAAATCTAAATTATTTGAATGTTGTCCTATTGCTCCCATTCTTGTTAATGTATTTACATTGACGCATATATATCATTATCATACATATTTTTATATAAGTATTCTCCTTGTTTATCTATATCATAACAATTCCATAATGTATGATGTGCATTAAAGTCTCCTGCAATAATAGTCTCTAAGTTTTTAGTCTCAAATTTATATATATCTTTCCATATTTTGTCTGTTATGTCTCCTGGTCTTCTATATATTGCAACTATATTGAATTTTTCTTTTGTATTAATAAGTTTTACTCCTATAATGTCAAATATATCGTTTATTTTTTGCCAGCTATTTATAATTTCAAATTCTATATTTTCTTTAACACTAATTGCTACTCCTCCACTATTACCTCTTGTTGGGGATTCCCCCAATTTATTAATATAAAATTGTATCCGTCCGTTATATGTACTGCGATATACTTTTCTTCTGCTTCTCACGCAAAATTATCGATAAGTTCAAAATTGCCGGAAGGAGCCGATCCGCGCCGAAGGCGAGCGCGCGTCAGCATCCTTACGCGGCTCGCCCGACCGCCGGCCTCCCTTCCAACGAACCCGCCGCGTCGGGGTATTTAAATCGGCGCTCCGACAGGAGCCGACACTTCGTCTTATCTCCGGCTCTCTGCTGCCTTCGACGAAGCCTACCCTATCCAACTTCCTAGGGCGACACATAAAACGAGGTCCGGTGCTCCGAGTCTCGACTGAGTGCTCTCAGGTGTCCCCGAACTCCAGCCTACCAAACCGACGATCACGATCCCGCGGGGTCGAGCACGCTCGGCCTCGTAGCGAGCTCTCTCGCTGTCGTGGCCCCGGTGCTTCGCTTCCTGCCGTATCTACCTACCGTGTCTCTGTAGGCATCGGACGTAAGACCGCGTTTCGCAACTCCGTCACACCGCGACAATTGCATTCGCGATACCGTCTCTCGTTTCTACCGCGTTTCTGTGCGCACTTTATGTAAACCGCACTTCAAAACTACAAGGCACAGCGCGCCGAGTGCATTCGCACTAATTTGTCTGTACATCTCGCGTTTCGTCAGTTTCGTTATTATATCGAATAAAGTTTATATGTATTATAAGTCAATTGCTGTCTTTTGGGCCTTCCACTCAAATTCCTAACAAGCGATCGAGTCCGCGTTCAAGCTGAAACCCCGGTCGTCTCATAGTTGAAAGGCTGAGCGAAGCCATTCGCGATATCTCGCGTTCTCGCGGAACGGATTCGGCGATTCGTTCGGCGCGTTTATTGCGCGCCCGAACACCTCTACTTAGTTTACAATACGATTTGAATCCTGGGATATAAATGTTATTTTTATTACACTTCGTTTCTGTAAATATAATTATATCGTATTCTTGTGCTCTTTTGATTATCTCATTTTTCTTACCTTGAAATTCTCTGCAGTTCCAATTAACTATTTTTAAGTTGAATTTGCCGATATCTTGTTAACGCTGTGAAGAGTCCGAACGAACTCTTACACGCGCTATTTGTTGCCCTTGATCTCTTCTAAAATCTCTTTTCATATCGCTAATTATCATCCTTTGTCTTCTAATTTTTTCATCTAGTTCCAATTCTTTTTTCTTTTGTAATATATCTTGTTTGGTTATATTTATCTCCCTGACTTCTTACTTCTAGTTCTTTTTGCTCTGGTCCTTGGATCATTTCCTGTATAATTCTTCTAAACTCCCAGTCTTGATTAGTATAGTATATTAATTTTGCTGCTAAACTTGTAATGATATCTCGTTCTCTGTTCAAGCTTTCCGGAAGATGTACGTTTTCTTCCTTCAGGCTTTGTCTTTCTTCCTCTGGTGTGTTAATATCCGATTCTTCCTCAGATGTCTCTTTGTCCCATCCTTCTGGTTGTTTTTCCATTTGTTTTAAAGCTATTCCTCTTTTGTCCTTTGTTATTTTTTCTTTTCTATTATCAATTTCTTTATAGTAATTTTCTTGTTTAGTTTTCTGTATAGACACTTTGTCTTTATATGTATTGGTTTTCTTCCTTTGTCTGTCCTCCCTATCTTCTTTGTATGTAATTAACTTTTTGGTTGTCTGCGGTTCTTCCAACCTTCCTTCCATCTCTTTTCTTGGTTGGGTAAGTTTTGACCATGAGGTTCTTCAGTGAAAGCTAGCATAGAGTGCAGCACCATATCAAAATCGGTAGTATTCCGCGCGAGTTTAATAAAAATATTATGACTGTATGTCAATTAATAATGTTTGTTTGCATTCATTAACTGAAATAACTCTGTTACAATTTGGTTCGCCGGGTAAAGAGTATATTAGACATAATAACCTATATTGACGATCTATTTTACCGATCTTGTAAATCCTTTTTTTTCCCCGTTACTTTTGCTCTCCGAGAACGGAGCTCTTTTTTTTAATTTTTCCACAGACTACTTTGCGTATTTTTTGCCACTCATTATTATCACAATTCTTTTTTATTCTTTCGCTGCTTTGAAATTTGCGCCGTTAGCTACCAGGCACAGTGGCTCTCCTGGCGGGAGCAAAAGTTAGTGAAGAACCTCATTGAGCTGGTGCTTCATACCTATCGTATTTGTTCTGGTTCTTTATCTTGTTCTCTTCCCGCCAATATTCTTTCTGCCTCCCTACGTGATACATTATTGAGTCCCATAGCCAAATTTATATTTTTATTTTTCTCATATTCTCTGCACATTCTTCATGTAGATCTGTGATTGCCTCCGCAATTTCTGCATTTTGTTTCTCTTGTACAATTTCCATGTGCTAGTTCTCCACATATTATGCATCTCTCTTCACTCTTGCACAGTGCTTTTATGTGGCCAAACCTAACACTTGAAACATTGCTTGACCGACGCTATAAATGGCCTAACTTTAATTGCTGTTCTCTGTCCAAATAGATCTAGCTTTTTACGGACTTTGTCACCAATAAAAGTGATAATCAGATTTCCTGTATCCTCTTCCGACAGTATCTTCTTTTCTTTATCCCACTTTTTTCTGTACATCCTTCCAATTTTCAGAACGTCGTCATGGTCATCCATTGAATCCCATAAATCCGCAATGCTATCTCCCCAGTCAGAGATCACCCCGACAAACTTCGATCCCCTTTGGTCGATTTCTGCTGATAATCCTGTCTCTTCTGTAAGATTATTGATCCCTTCTAAACAAATATTTGCGTCATTACAGTTACTAAATTTACAAATAGCCGTAGTATGAGATAACATAATAATATCTTTTGGGAATATTTTTTCCCTTGTAGCTATTTTCCAAATTTTAAAATAATTCTTACCTTTTTTTGTCTGTACTCTATCTTTATTCAATTTGAGTACTAGTTTATATGTTATATTGGTCCCTTCGTTAAATTTAACCTGCTTCTGATTAGCCAATTCAGATGCATCTAACTCACTGATTTTCTCCAGCGTCCCTGCACGATTCATGTATTCCTCTCGTGCCGTCTTCTCCATAGCTCTACTATTTTCCGCCATACCCGTATTCAGATTAACTTTCGCGTTCGGGTTTGGTTTAGCGGTACACGTGGTATTTGTGTGCTGCGTCTCCTCCATATCTATCTTCATCTCACTCGTCGATGCATACCTGGAATCTTCCGTGATGGTGTTTCCTGATTCGTGCGTCGGATTTTCCGTGCTGACGTCATCATTACCTGATTGGTTGTTCCTCTCTTCCTTGTTGCCAATCTTCATAGTAGTCATTTCTTGTAAAATTTTGGCGCGCTTATCCTTCGCCATCTTTTTTTGTCCTACCGTCTGCCACTCTCCTTCTTTCTGTGAGAATCCCTGTGTATCCTCCTCTCTATTTTCGTTGGAACCATCTTCAGCGGCTCTTTTCCTCTCGTTCACTAATTCAGTCGCTGCGACTTCCATTGCTGATTTCTTTGTATCATTTATCGGAAGTCATTCCCTCGTTTTCTGTGTATCCCCAATCTTCTTGAATTTGTTTCTCCTTGTTCCCTCCTTCACGGGGGGAATTTTTCTTTTCCCCTTTTGACCTGGTTATCCTAAAAGTCGTGTAAACCCCTCGAAGACTCCTAATCTACTCTCCGTATCCGCTAAAAAACCCTCGAAATTATATAAAAACTTCCACGGTCACACTAGCTAGGTTAAAACGCGTGTGTTTGCTACGACGGCCATCACGCAACCCCGGTTGTACGATCCCGCGTTACGAGGTTATGCGACAGGTTATGCTATGATTCTGTTTGCGAATCTATCGATTGCTATCTTCAATCCGATTGTTTCCACCCGAGCCCCACGTTGGGCGACAAAATGTTAACGAGGTACTGTAGGTATCTCTTGAATAAATTGCGAAGGTTTTGAAATCCAGAATGCTTTATTTCGGGCACGAGTGAAAATGTGCTGCTTTACAATCGTGTGAACGAACCTGACCTAACGCAAGCGCTGGCGCCAAGATTACTAAGAAGTTGACTTGACTACTAACAGAGGGCGCGCAGCCATAACGCTAACTAAGATAATATGTAATAAATTTGAATTAGTCACTGAAACGCTTAAAACTGAAATGCAAAATAATAAAAACGAAATGAACAACTTGGCTTTACCAATGTGTATAGAAAAAGTGAAAATGGAGAAGTCAACCAAAAACGCCGTCATCTTACAAATAGATATGTTGGTGATTTTTGTCGTGATGATTTTACATCCGATAATAATAATTGAAAATTATTTAGAAAGTATTATGAAAAAACATCACAAAAGTTAAAAGTTTTTCAAACAAGGGATAGACGTAAAACTAAAAGAATTAAAACTTTGAAGAATACAATAGTTCATTTGAAAAATAACGGATTGATTTCAAGCGAGGTTGCTACTGTTATGGAAGTAAGTAAAATATGATGTTTTTAGGCTGCTGATACAGGCCCGTATTCATAGCTGTGGGTGGTTGTTGTCAATCGCAACGTAGTCAAACGAGACGCTCCTGTCTTTTGTTAAATATAATTGAATAGAGTAGTGATAAAATAGAATAGAATACAAGTGTAAAAGAGTAATATAGTAGAATAGCTCCAATAATATAATAATTAAGTTAATTGTCGTTCTGCGAAAACAAGGTCTACTTGGACTGTATATCAATTGCATCTTGTTTATCCTTTTTTTTCCTTTTATAACACAATGCATTAGTGGTAAGGCGACAATTTCCATAAAAATGGAGGAGACCATGTTGGTACTAACAAAAATCCCTAGGCAACACAAATTAATTTTTGTAGATTAGTAGCACTGCGTAAGTAGTATAATCTGTGTTACTTAGGAAGCCTTTTTCAAAATATACGCGCATGAATATTTGTTAAGTCCAACATATGTGGTCATATCTATGTGTGGACAAATAACGAATTATAAATAGTAATTAGTTATCTTTATAATAGCACTTATTATCTTCTACTTTATCGCATCTCGATTCAAGCAGTTAGGTCTCACGCTGGGAGTTTCATTAGTTTAATTATGCGTGGGAAGCACACACACACGGGGGGGTGCAAGGGGGGGGCCTTCGGCCCCCCCTCCCCCGCACCCACCCTGCCGGTAAGCAGCGTGGACTTCGCTTTACAACATAAAGTACATGCTAAGTTGTAAAGCGAAATTATAAAGTACATGCATGGGGGGGGGTGCAGGGGAGAAAAGCCTTCCTGTTCACGTGCGCTCATGCATGTAAGCCCCCTTGCACCCCTCCATGCATGTATTTTATAATTTCGCTTTACAACTTAGCTTAGCATGTACTTTAAGTTGTAAAGCGAGGTCCACGCTGCCTACCGGCGGGGTGGGTGCGAAGAAGGGGAGGCCGAAGGCCCCCCCTCGCACCCCCCGGGTGTGTGTGTGTGTGTGTGTGTGTGTGTGTGTGCGTGCTTCCCACGAATAATTAAACTAAAGAAACTCCCAGCGTGAGACCTAACTGCTTGAATCGAGATGCTTAGTTATTCTGCACGATTGATTCATCATTTAAAATTGGCGGTTTGTTTAGTTTTATACGCATGTATACTAAAAAGGAACATTAAAAACAGAAAAGGAAATAAAATATTTATAATTGTTTTTTATTTTTTCCTATTAGTTTTAATAATTTATACAAAATTAACAATAAGTCTAGATCTTCTTTATTTAACTCTATCTTTTCCCAAATTTTTTTCAATTCATTTTCTTTTGCTTTTACAACATCACATTCTGATCTCGCCCAGAATTTAGCATGGTTGAATATACTTCTTATAGTTTTTTTATGTTCAATAAGGTGAGTTGTAAGTAATACTGAATTTTAAAAAGTTACGCAGCATATATGTGCACGCATTTATGCATTTTTGAAACTACGTTATGGTGATATAAACGCGTATTGAATACAAGATAACATAATATTTCTAAGTTGTACCTAAAAATTCCACAATCGTTGAATGTTTCTTTAGATTTTCCTTCAGTTCGCGATTATGTCTTTCTGACACATTATTTGTTCTATATTTTTCTCCATAGATACAGAAGGAACTTAAAACTATTTATCCATGTCTCCTTATAATACTAGATAAATGGTTTCAAATTTTTGCAATCATGAAAAATGATGCCGTATATTAATTGAAAACCTTCTTCTATATATGTCTCTGGTAAGAAAGCTAAACATATTGTTACGCTCCGTTCGCTATTCGTGTCGCGCGCACTCACGAACGCGTCCGCGTACTTCCGGGATCGCAGAAATAACCACTCTCGTTATACAAATAGGAACTCGGGTTTATTTAAACTCAGAACGGAATACAAGAAAGTTCTGGGAAACCGGACCGAACGATTCGAGTCACCAGATCAATGTGACAGGCGGTAATTAAATCAATAATTCTATGCGTCCCCGTTGTCAAAAGACGCGCTTCGGCTTGAAACTTCTGCGGAGCGAAGCCAATTTCAGCCCACGAGAACGAACGTCTCGGCACGGGCGAGCGGGCGCAACACTGCCCCGCCCCCCTCTTCAGATTGTCGTCCCGACAATCCGGAGGGGCAGTTTCCTGACTGGGCAAACTTTTCTGTACGATTTCAGGGTACCGGGACGGCCTCCTGCCCTATCCTGGGCTGCTGCCACAGGTTACCGGGCACCGTCCTCTTCTCGGTCCCAACCGTACTCTGGAAGTCCTCTTCCAGGATCATGTCCTCTTCCTCATGGAGCGAGTCCCCAATCGACATCTTCCGGAAGGAGATACTCTCTCCCCCCTGCCGACTCCAGGGCGACCCCTCATCAATTCTCTCGCAGGAGATCTCGCCTCCCAACACAGACCTCTTCCTCTCAGCTCCTGAAGTCGTCGGAGATGTCGCTGCTCCTCTTCTAAATCTTCGGACAAGAGGGGGGAAGCTTACCGTGGACCCAACGTCTTGAAAGACTCCCCAAGTCCCTGCCTCGGCATTTGCCCTATGTCTCACGGAAAAACCACGGATCAAACAACCGTGAGAGAGGCAGTCTTATCCTTCGCCGGTATTAGGTTCGGCAACAAGCCAGCTCCCAAGATGTCAAACTCGGCGAGGAGTTACGACCGCTTCGGCTTCCGTAAATTTCTAAGAACAAAATAACACGCGCAGTAAACAATGCAACACAACAATCTTAATTTCTACCGTAATTAACCTTCCCCGCAAATTATTACACCCAACCTAGTCCATAATATCCCTATCAAACTCTAATGTCTTTCGGAAAAAGAAGCCAACCTATCCGCATGCACAATTTTCTTCTTATGTCTCACAGATCTTTGAATACAATAGACCACATCATTCAACTTTTTCACTATTAAGAAAGGTCCTTCCCAATTGCTCTGCAATTTAGGGGCTCTACCTTTCATCCTACGAGGATTATAAAACCAAACTTTTTCCCCTTCTTGAAAAAGAGTTTGCCTGGCCTTTTGATCATATCAAGACTTTGCTCGTGAAGACTTTATATCCATACGTTCCCTAACGTTGGAATGGATCTTGTCCAATTTCTCTTTCAAATTCCCAATAAAACCTTCAATTGACTGAGATCCTCCTCTCGGAGGACTTCCTAAAAGCAGATCTAACGGCAACCTAAGATCTCGGGCAAAACACAGCTCGGCGGGAGTTACTCCAGTAGTCTCGTGTTTAGAAGATCTGTAAGCCAATAAAAACATAGGGACCCAGCGATCCCAATCTTTCTGATTTTCAGAAATATACTTCGCCAAATAATTAACAATAGTCTGATGTTGCCGCTCGACTTGTCCATCCGATTGCGGATGCAGAGCCGAGGGGCTATTCACTCAGCTATTGGATGTACACGTGATTACAAAGTACAGTTGATTACAATTGATTACAGTTGATTACGATGTGATTACAACTATAAAGTGATTTTATACGACTGTGTGAAATCGATTGTGATCACAGCTGATTTCATTGTGATTACAAATGATATCACAGTGATTACAAATGACATCATTGTGATTACAAATGATTTCATTGTGATTACAAATGATTCTATTGTGATTGCAAATGATTTCAATAGCATTACTTGTTATTATTGCTAATTTTAATGTAAATAATGTTACAAATTTATCATAATTTTAAATTATAATATATAATAATAGAAATCATTAATTAATGCTTTAAATAATTTTAATATAATTGATTAGATTTTATTTAACTTTTGAAGCAACATGCCAATTCTTTAAAAAGTTTAAAATAATAATATATATAATATTATACGAGTAATTTGTATTATTAAATGTACATCATGAAAAAGTAAAAAAATAAAAAATATTTTGTAGTATTCATAAACTTTATTTAATTCACAAAGTAGCTTGTTATAATAATCATAAAAAGGTTATAAAAGTATAATATATTAATTATAAATACTTTTTTATCTTTTCAAAAACATCATGGCTTAGCCTTAAGTTTAAATCAGTCATGCATGGAGCTGAAATAGTTATAACATATTGTTTAACATCTATGTATCCTTGTATTTCCATTTGCTCTGGATTTAAGCATTCTTCCTTATCTACAGAGTACCAATGGCACAGTATTCCCACAATATTTTTATTGCCTTTAATTTGCGCAGTGTTACTGGAGTATTCTCTTGCCTTCCAGAATTTTTTTTTCCATACAGGCAAATCCAAGGACAAAACCTATTAAGCATTTTTTTATTTCAATATTTTTAAATAAGCACCAGTCTCCAATCTGTATTTCCTCGCGAGTTTCACAAAAACTAAGACCAGAAGTCTTTCGAGTCATCAAACGATACTTAGAAAATTCGCATTCTCTTACACGCTGTAATCTATCACTGCTTAAATTACAATTATTTCGGTTTAATAACCAACATATGGAAGATTTCCGAACAACAATCTCGTTATTCTGTCCATCTTTTACAATGGTAAAAGGACTGTCAGATTTTATGTCAGTTTTATTTTTATCGTAACCACGAAGGTTCAACGATCCTTCAATACACGATAAAACAGTCAAATCTTCTAATAAGTTAAAATCATCAGATTCATTGTCCAGCATACTTTGCGCATCAGAATTGTGATTAGAAGTCTGATCTCTATCCTGATTGTATAATGAAGAATCGTTAGCATCATCTTCTTCTAAACGTATAATATCGCCGATTTCAATGTTTTTTATGTTAATAAACTGTGATTTTGATATGTCAACATTCATACCTAACATTGAAATATCTGAAAATGCTTCTAGTTTCGTTTTTCAATAGTTTGCTGTATCTCTTCAATGCCTGGAAGTGATAAATTTATTACATCAGAAGTCGAACTAAACTTTTTAGCACGCGGAAAGCTGAATCCTTGCTCAGTTGCAACAGAGCTCATTGAGGATATGTCACTCTGTAACTGTATACGTTTAATTCTGTGAATACTTTCCAGGAGACTGCAATTGACAATTGTTGAGCAAGTAGAACTCATTGATCGTAAGTGACGAAAAAAGCTTTCGCATGGTTGACTGCTAAATAAAAATGGTACAAAAAGTTCGGGTTGATTCATCTTATTTAAAATTAAAATCACATTTAATAAATTTTGTCCATTGATTTCTAAACATACGTATGTATTGAGAGTAATGAAATTGTTCGTTATAGAATATTCCGGTATATCATTCAAATAAGCTCTCCATAAACGTAAAAAAAAAGATACAATACGATATATTGAAAATGCGTTCCAAAGGGGTCATCAATTTACATAAAAACGCATTAAGAGCCCGATGAATAATATTTAAATATGCTATTGTAGCGTCACTTCCAGGGACATTAGTTTTTAAGAGCTCGCGCACTCTTGGATGAGATATTTTTATGACAGTATCAAAGTTTATTTTATCCTTGAGTGATAAGTCTTTTTGATTTAAACAGTGTTTATCTTTTTAGAAACAATTTCGTAAAGAATTTTTAAATGACTTGCTGAAGCAA
>NW_020211355.1:0-3054 GCF_003070985.1 Temnothorax curvispinosus | reverse complement strand
AATGTTTTACTTTGTCTTTCCAAAGATCTCCCTGAACAAAATTAGAAGAAACTCTATCTTCACTCTGCAGTTTTCCTAAGTATGTAAGAATAGTGGACAAAACTCCAGGAAATTCCAAAAACTTTTTAAGTGTTTTCCTCAAAGGTATGTGCTTGGCTTTGGATGGCACTGTCTGAATAACAACTCTATTTTCTACTTTTTTATATTCTTTTCTTTCCCCAACTATGTAATCTTCAGTAAGAATAAGATCACCAGAGTTTTCAAAATATTTAAGCCTAAGATAGTCGGATGAGAGCTTATTAAAAGGGTTAGCTAAGGTATCCAACATAGATAGCACCTCATTCCCAGCTTCTACATTATTGCCCTTTAATGAACTTGACACTTCTTTAATTATGGAAACAGAATTTGCAAATAGTTCCTGAGTATCTTCAAGCAATTCCTGCACAATGCTCCTAGGGAGAGTTGATTTGGCATACAACTTAGAAATAAATATACTTCCTTGTTTCAACAAAATCTTCTCTAAATCCTTGTTAGAAAACACAGAACTTATAGGCCCATCAGCGGGATTCATTAATAAATCATTCTCTTTCCGAGTTACATCTATTTGTTCAACCGGTTCAGCATTTTGTACAGGTAAATTACAAATACCACTAGGAGCGAAAGATACAAATTTATGAAACGAAACATAATGTTTACGTATCATAGTCCAATTACTAAAGCTTCTTAGACAACCTGACTCAGAACAAACAAATGTATTACTCCTTTGCAACTTATGCACTATTGAGTAATGGTACAATAGACCATTTACTGAGGGAAGTACACCCTTACACTTGCTACACACAGGCATAGTGGCTAGTAAACTCTAAAAAAATCAGTAACTTCTACAAGGTTAACGAGCAGTAAGTTCCCAAGGGTGGAAAATAATCTAGCACAATAATCTTGAGAAACAATAAGGAAAAAAAACATAAAATATATAAAAGGTACTTTTTACTCTGGCAGTACAAATAAACAAGTAATTATATCAAAAGCTGAAACATATTAACTAAGCGAGCCTTTGGCAATAGAGAACTTAACCTATACCTACTTAAACTATACCAATAGATATAGCAATAGAACTTAACCTATACCTACTTAAAATATAAAACATTCAATGAAATCTCTTTGTAGACAAAAATGTAAAAAAAAAAAAAAAAACAAAGTAATAAAATACTCCTTTCAAAGTAAAGAGGTGCAGCAGTTTATAGTTGACAGAATCACAGTTTATAGTTGACTTACTGAGGTGACTGACAGAGGTGCACAGTTTATAGTTGACTTACTCACATTTAAGTTTCGTAATTATAGGAGGAAGAGCAGGGAAATTCCTCATATTGTCCCACTTAGTATTGATTCCATAAACACTTTTCTGCAGAATCAACCACAAAGGAGTTGCGTGCTTGGGGGACTTGGCATGTAACGCAAAAAAGGCTTTGAATGTTACATCAACTGCACGAAGTGGAGATTCAACTGAGTACAACTTGCTGTCAAGCACAAGATATGATTCTGTGATTCTGTCTAGTGATGGTCCCACAATTATTGGATATGGCTGCACAGTGTCTTCCCGAGCCAAAGCTTTGTCCCTGAGACGTGACATCACTGGCTTAACATCCCCTGCAGTCTGAAATCAAAGATTTGTAATCAATCTGGGAGTGAAACCACAAAAGATGCAAAGATATTCTCACCAAAAAGTTAACTTTTGAAGCAAACAGACAATATAACAATTCTTTTTACTTTGAACTTAAATTTTAGATGCAACAAATGAGAAATTTAACAACTAGTAAAACCAATTCCACAAGGTTAAAAATATAGTCTTTCTTTGTCAGAAGTTCAAATTTTCACAACTTTTTGTGTGTAGTCAGGCATAGTTAAAAAATGGCGTTTACGTTTGGACAGAATCATATTAACGTGTCGAGTTTAATTTCAAACAGTTAGCATGTGTCTAGAAGGGCCTTCCTGCACTCAATATGGTAGTAAATATAACAATAATATTAATAATAAAAATACATACATGAACATGCACTAAGAAGCCTTCCTGGATTTCTTCTCTTGTAGGTCGCCACAAAGGAAAACCATCCTCAATTATGTTTTTAGGAGATATCACTTGGGCAAAGTTCATTAGAATTGTAGCATCTGATGCATCTGGTGAGAGTAAATGAAAGATTACAATAAAGTAGTTCAGTACATTTCACTACAATTTGTAAATACTGAACTTGCAAGGAGCGATGAAGTAGTATATAATTACTTTCTATACCTTCAATGTCTTCATCATCTTCACTACGGCTAGAGATCAAAAGTCTAACAAGTTTCAACTTGAATTCTGGCCACAATTCTATTAGGCGGTTTGCAGCATCCGTATATTGCAGGTTGAAATCTGTCTCAAGCTGGTGAAACAATTGCATAATTGAATTTTTGGAAAACTTCTATTTACATTGTATTAAAATATCAACTACTAAAATTATTTAAATTTTATTCAAACAAAGATGTGGAATAAAGTTTATAATTAATATCTTGCACATCCACATGATTTGTCAAAAGTTACAAGTTCTGAACAGAAACAAGGTGAACGCACTGTACAGCTCCATTAAAATGTTATTAAATAGAAATTTTGCTAGGAATATTTTATGCATATCTCAAATTTATAACAAAAAATGCAAAATATATAAAAAACTTACTAGCGTGTAACCCAATGGCTGGGACAAAGCGAGGTACTGCGTCATATAATTTGAAACTCTTTGTTCCTCAGCCAATTTTAATTTCTTTTTTAACTCAACTGCATCCTGCCTAGACCTTTTAGCTCCTTTCCGAGTCTTGGACAGGTCTGAATTTGTGGGAACAGCTGTCTGAAGTTCTTTCATTCGGTGTTTGGATGTTAGTGCCCAGTGCTGCTCCACCACTGGCCATGGCTCTACGCAAACGGCTAACCATCGAAGGGATTTTGATATTATTTCAGTAGTTATCTCGGAAACATCTGTTAACAATTTGAATTAAGATTGTACAATAGTTTCAAAAATAATAAGA
>NW_020211354.1:0-3518 GCF_003070985.1 Temnothorax curvispinosus | reverse complement strand
CAGCGCACTTGTCTCTGCGCCACGATCGCCACGAGACGAAACAATAATTATCCCAAGTTAAATGAGTCCGGACAGATAAAGCCTTCTGGTTATCTTCAATAGTTACTCCCAGTCTCGTCAGAGATCATTGCTTATCGCAGAGTGATGTCCTTGCCAAAATAATAAACAGAGATTAACGCAATCGCAGTCGTTTGCAATCTCATTGCTATTTCGTGTATGAATCAAAATCAGTCACTGATTCTAAATTTCGATTTGAATCAATTTATTTCAGACAGCACATCCATGTATGAAAAAAAAGAGAAAGATCTTTTTTCTTTCTTTAATAAAAATTACTTAACTTAAATAAAAATATCTAATTCTAAATAAATATTATGTGTATTATGTATTAAGTAAATAAGCTATTGGCAGCCACCTAAATAAATTTTTTTTATCTAAATATTTTTTTTTTCAGTGTATGTATTATAACGAAAAATGGTATCAAATAAGTATATTTTTTTGTTAAAATTAAAAATAAAAGGGTAGTTTAATTGTAAGATAAACATGTACCGAAGATGTTAATGTTATTATTTATAATTTATATTATCGAGCATAGTAATTTTGACGTATAAAAATATTATTTGTCATTGTAGTATATAACTTCTCGTTTCTGACATATAATTCCATTCAAGAAGTTTTTACTGACGATCGTCAATCGACTTCGCTAATAATATCTACAATCTACAACTATCATATGGAAAAGCGTTGATGGATTTATAGTAGGGATTCCTCTCTTCTCTCTATGCTCTGTAAACGAACCCCTGTGAAATTTCAACATTATATACATTATATTGTTGTGCCTTTGGTTCTGCGATTCGGTCGCTATTGCATCAGACTTTTATAATATATAAAATAATATTGAAATGAAGACATTTGATTTTTATATAATTTTAATAAATAATAAAATAATAAAATTTCTCTGCCCCCCTGATCATTACAAAGATTTTAATATGATCTTGACAAAAAAAGTTAGCAACTTCTAATTTATAGTTTGTTCAAACGACAAACGTTATCCAATCGAGTCGACAGTTGTCGGTATATATGCAAAATAGTGCTTTAATATTCTTCAGTCTTTATCTTTAACTCAAATATTTTAGCATACTATGCACTATACATAATCAATGTTAAACTTTAGTACTCCTCTGCGTTTATCTAGTTTATTATCGACATCCTTTTGTACTATTTTAATGAAAATACCATTTCAATGAAATTCACTTTCATCAAGAAATTTCAGTAAATATTTTATTATAAAAATACATATACATAATATTATATTTTATACGTTATATTGCAGCGATACGTTATATAATGCGCGGTATCTTAAATATTATACATTTCTCATACAAACGAAACAATTATGTAACGCGCGATTTTTTAAATACATTTTTCACATAAACGAAACAATTCTGTTTCAGACACACAAAGATGCCCTAAATGATTGACTCCTCTGATTAAAATACTGAAATACTTCCGTGCATCAAATTTCTCCTCCGAAAGATAGCCCAGTTTCTCCGCACGAGCCCCACTCGTGCGGGGGGTGCAGTTTGGAATATAAAATTTTCTTCACTGCCACCCTTAATTAAAACCGCTCAAAGAATTTGAAGATATTTAAGATCTTTAATTAGTGGTGTGGGAAAAGATCGCGCTCTATCATTCGCGCGGGGTGATTTTGAGACGAAGTCCGTTTGCGTTGACCAACACCAATTCGGATATAAGGCGCAACTGGTCTTCCCTATCGAAAGCCTCCACGCGGTAGGCTTTCAGCACGTTCAAGACGGCTACTTTAATAACTAGCGTGGCGAACTTCCAGCCAATGCAATTGCGCGAGCCGGCGCTGAATGGGATGAAGGCGTAAGGGGGTAACTTGAGGCCGTCGGATAAGAATCGTTCCGGACGATAAATCTCTGGCTCCGGGAAGTGACGGGCGTCGCGATGCAGCAAATAGGAGTTGATAAGAACTGTCGAGCCCGATGGGATTTGATTGCCGACTAAAAATAAAGAAATCTCATATAAATTGAAATTTTCCGTGCGTTATGCGATTGGTGACTGTACGATAGCAATAGTTATTTATTGCATTTTAATGTCTGTCATCCGACAGTTATATTAAAACAGCGCTCTACTAATATTGATTGATCTATATTATATATTTAAATATATTATATCGATTATCATGTAATAGTGTAACGCACTGATATAACATTTCAGAAATTGAAGATAATGAGAGATATTTACTTATTTCAATCGGTGTATAAATTTGCCTCGCTATAAGCGGAACCACCGGATACAATCTCCACTGTTCCTTGATACAGGCATCCAACCACGTTAATTTGTGTATATTTTCCAAGGTAATCTCGTCATTGCCCAGCACGTCGTTGTATTCGTCCACAATTTTTTCCTGAAGAAAAAACAAGGAGATGTTGATGTTAAATTAATATTAAAAGTATAAAAAGAAGAAATAACGTTCAATTAGCTTTTCAACACTTGAAATTGATTTTACAATTTAGGAAATACATCTAATGCGCATGAGATACAAAAATCTTTTTCAAGTGTGTCAAAAATATATCGAAAGATGTTAGCGAAAACGGTGCGATATGAAAGGACGTACTTGATATTCGGGATGTCGTCCTAATACGTAAAGTGTCCAGGATATGCTGGTGGCCATTGTGTCGTGTCCAGCGTACATAAAAGTATTCACTTCTTCGCGAATGTCCTCGTCTGAAAGGACGGTGCCGCTATCTGATATCTCCAACAGCAAATCCAGGAGAGCTCGTCTCTTCTTCGTCGCATCGTTGTAGTTATTATCACATTTGAATTTCCATTGAGCCTTTCTTTCGACGATTACCTGCAGATTATACATGTTTTCTATATATTCTTCGTACTTTACAGATTCGCAAGTGGGATGTCGAGAGCAAACAAGTATTGTGTGAGTCAGCTTTCTTATCTTTCCGTACTCTTATACAATTTTCCGATTTAGAACGTATGCTCGAAAAAGTCTAAGACTGAATTTACTGTAGAAGAAAGTCAGAGATATAAAGTGACATTTTCTTTATATAACACATGATAAGACGCCGCGTAGAGCAATCGCGCTAAAAAAAGAAAAAAGATATTTCTTTTTTTTTTTCATACACGAATGTGCTGTCTAAATTTGAAATTGAAATAAATTGATTCAAATCGAAATTTAGAATCAGTACGTGATTGACTTTGATTCATACACAAAATAGCAATGAGATTGCAAACGACTGCGATTGCGTTAATCTCCGTTTATTATTTTGGCAAGGACATCACTCTGCGATAAGCAATGATCTTCAACAAGACTGAAGTAACTATTGAAGATAACCAGAAGGCTTTATCTGTCCGGACTCATTTAACTTGAGATAATTATTATTTCGCCTCGTGGCGATCGTGGCGCAGAGACAAGTGCGCTGGTCTAGTGCAGAGCCTGAGACCCGAGTTCAAATCCGACCGAAGACCGGTCGGTTTTT
>NW_020211353.1:0-6394 GCF_003070985.1 Temnothorax curvispinosus | reverse complement strand
TGTAGTAGTCAAAATGTATGATCTTATTATCGAGTCGAGTTTCAAGTTTGTTTTTCATCTTTTATGGAGTGTAAGGAAAGCGTAATTAGAATTTTCGAAAAGTTGTACTATCGAGTCGCATCTGTGTAATCATTTACGTAAATATGAATAACACAGTTATTGATCTGTAATTATCATAAGTAAAAGATCCTAAAAAATTTAGTTGTAGGCAAAGGATAGATGTCATGATTAACAGATTAGACATATTTATACTCACTTTGCCGTATGATTCTTAAGTGAGGGGTTACTTCAGCAAAGCTTTCGTGGAGGTGAAGAAATAAAGGTTTTTCGTAGTTTACTAATGTATTTATTTATATGTTACAAAATCATTGAGAAAAAGTATTAATTTACAATATGCTGTGTTGCATCAGATGTTAAAGTATATACGAGTAGCCAGCTTGCAGCTATCTCTTCATCTTGCGATTTGCGGTGCGGATTTGAACAATTATTATTGCACGATCATCGCGCGGATATAGTAAACAGTATAATCTTGCGCAGTATTAAACATTTACAATGTTTCTTAACAATGCTTTTATGATCATGCTTTACTTGTCAATAATATGTATAGCCATGTGAAACTTATTGAATGAAAAAAAACAGCAATAACAGACATTTGCAAGAAGATGGAAAATTATTCATCGTAAAATTCGTCAGAGAACTCATCTCCCGAAAAATCTACATCAAAATCAATGTCGTCGGTTGTTTCCTTTTCTACAATTTCGTTAGTATTGTTCATCATTTCCTCTGAACTTGAATCATTTCTGGCATCTTCCTGCAAAATTTCTGTTATTGTCGAAGGTAAAGCGTCCCCAATGAACCACGTCGGTTTCAAACTAGTGTTGTCGCCAGAATGCTCTACAAACCATCCACAATCTTCAGCACGTAATTTGACGCAACGAAATTCAGTGGCATTGCGCCACATTGAATTGATGTAGATGGTACGCAACATTTTTTGTTTAAGAGACTTCCAACAAGGCGGAATAAGAGTCGATTCAAAACCCTTTACTTTAATCGCAAATTTTTTCTCGTTCTTAGAACTCGCATATGTTTTGTCAAAGATCCGAAATCTTGCTTCATTGACACTCGTGCAATTTTTTACGCTGTAAATCAAACATGTAAATTCTTGAACGGAATCAATTTTCTCTTCGTCAAATATATTTAAAGGATCAGTTAGCGATTCAAAAACTTTTTGAAATTTCGGATTTTTTTCGAATATATTGAAAGGGGTAGCTTTTTCTTTTCCGTAAAATGATGACGAGTAATCGCAGCCGGTGAAAGCGTGAAATGCAGGCAAACTTTTGCACAGATCTGGCCCTAAATTCGATGCCAATTCATTGCAACTAATGCAAAATTGATTTTTGCCAGAGGTCTTTCCTAACAGCCAAATATTCAATTCGGGATATTTTTCCATATTCCTTAACAGAATCACGAGAACATCAGTGTCTGTGGCTCTAATCAGTACGTTCGAAGAAGGAGCAAGTTTGCTCAAATGGAAGATTATTCGTGTGTCAGCTTCTTCGTGGAAGCATTCTAATTGAATCTCTTCGCTTTTAATAACGTTTGCATTGTCAGAGTGGAACGAAAAACATTTCTCTTCAGCCGTAACAAAAACCTTTTTTTGTCCAAAGATTGAAGCCAAACACGAATTTTCCCATTGTACCGAGAGAAATCGAACGAGAGCTTGTTTGAATTTGAAATTTTTCAAACTCTTTTGGAAATCGCCTGGCCTCTTTTGCAATGGACCAGTGATGTTATACGGGATATCACACTCATTTCGATTCTGACGCTCGCAATCTTTGATGGAGGGTGAAACATGGGTGTCGAAAATCAAGTGAATTTCAGAGGCACTGGATGCACAAAGTTTAACGAGCAATTTTTCGGCAATTTTCTCGAACGTACGAGGGACTGCAGTTCCCATTTGATGAAGAAAATAAAACCCATCAATAATTTCGACATCAACTGAAGATGGCCGTGCTTGTTCTACGCGAGACATCAGTTTTTTGGCCAAAACTGATTTATCAGTCTTGCACATCTGTCCGTCAAACTGAAATAGAGCTGGAGGAACAGGGACCAATGGGTAGGAAAAACACCTTGCCATGTCGATTTTGTTTTCAAGAGCAATTTTTAAAAGTCGTCCAAAAACATCTCTTTCCATTTTCATCACGACCTGCTTCTTTCCATCAGCGCTTTTCCGTATTGTCTTAACAGAATCGAATGCGAAGTTGCATATCTTATTCCGTTTTATACGTTCATTGAAATTTTTGGGATTTTCCTGACATAAGGCGATGAAACGCTCTTTCTGTTCGCGGCCCAATGCTCGACAGGTTGTCAAAAACTCAACAACCACAGTAGAGGCCGCTTTTCCAGTAGAGATGTTGAACATTTCTTTTTTATCAACATTAACGTCGAAAGGATTTAAATTCTCATTGATGGTGTGAATTATAGCGTCGAGATGTTTTCGATCTTTCTCGATTCGATTAGCTTTCAAAGAATGCGAAACATCATCTTTACGAAACAGAGAGATATCTTCCAAAACTTTTGATACAATTTTTGTTCGCATACTGTGGCTCAACGCCCACCTTTGTCGTGCAGAGAACGAATTCGTGAAGTGAGACACTCCTGTCAATGTATTGCCAGCATCGGCGTTGATGGTTTGCTCGAGAGTCAAATCAACAGGAGCCCGTGCTAACTTGTTCGAAGTACGTTTTACACCGAAAGCCCCTTGAACAAAGTCCGCCATCAATGGGGAATTACCAGTTTTTAAACTGATCAAATTACTCAAATAAGCGACAGACCATCGAGCGTAGTTTGGCTGGTTCATGACGAAAAACAAATCAGTCATGTCTGAAATCGAATCGATATACATATCGAAATTGCCGCATCTGATGCTCCGTGAAAATCTGTGATGGATGCAAATAAGCTCGACAAATAGAATGTAGAATTGAGCAGTTTTCCCATGCATGCCAGCTACAGTCATATCGTAGAAATTCTTATATTCCTTCAAAACAGATTTGAGCGAATCACGAAGTGGAAGTGGCTCATTGAGGCCCGTTGGGTTATTTTTCAACTCTAACAGATCGTCGGATAAGACATGAACATCAATATTGTATTCATCGAGAAAACGTTGGAAATGTAGTATCTGAAGGGCAGCACTGAGCAAAGGATAGATGCGTTTGCATCTATTGAAATGCTTGCTGTCGATGAATGCATTCACCGACCCCCCCGCAAGAACGTCAAAATGAATCAAGATATCAACCAAACCTGAGGAATCTATGTATTTTCCAACAACTTTGAAAATTGCTATCTGCATATGAAAAGCGCCGAGGTTCACGAAAATTTCGTCAAAGAATGGGTTTTCTTCTCTCTGTATTTGCATTGCCATTTTTGCAATGGCCAGGTCATAAGTGACGATTATTTTTTTCTGATTGCATTTCTCGGCAATAGAACGCGTATAACGCAGTGTTTCGTGAACTACATCATACGTGACGGGAGATGCATTTATTGGGGGCAAATACTCTACTGTTTGGCACAAGGATTCGTCGTTGATCATTCTACAATTATGACCAAGCCACATTGGCTCGGATGGATTTACATACAAAGACAACAGCCACACAAGGTCCCTGTCTGTAGCGATTTTTTTTGCTTCCTTATATTCATCGATAAAATCAATTATGGTAGTCAAAGGGAGCAATAGCATGTCTGCATTCGGCTTGTGATAGTAACTTCTAATTTCGTCACCTACTCCATCAAATTTCCTACGTTTCCTCGGAACTGGGTCTTGCTCGACACTTTCTAAAGATTGCAGGGAAGACGATTCGACAAATTCTGCTGCAGCTGTTGCAATATTTTCCGCGTTATCAACTTGATAAACTATGTCAACGGTGTCGTGTAAAGTGTCCTTGCCGCCGCAAGTATCCACGAATCGATCAAAATTATCAAAAGCAACGTGAGTGTGAAGACCATCAATTGCGTGAATGCCAGGGGGAACCACCGAATTTTCCTCGAAATGAGTATAAGTCATCTCGGTTTCTATTTCCTCCGCCGTATTGTACGAAACAGTGTGACCATATCTATTTAAAATCGTTAGGACTTTTTTCGAGCTTGTGATTGATTTCATGACTAACCCAAGTGCAAGGTGTTTCAAAGGTCTAACATTGCCTTTGCTGATTAGAAAAATCAAGTCACTACAAATTGATTTGATTTTGAAACTATCCTCGGAAGATTTTCTCCTACGACTATCAGGCCCACAAACTAAGTCAGAAATGAATTCGAATAAGTCGTCGGGAATGTCGCATTCTCCTTCAAGTACATTTTCAACAGTCACGTTCTTTGGCAATTTGCGAGTAGCAACAGATTTTACAGAGTTCCGCAAAGCAAATGCAACATTTCTCGTTTGAGAGTTCTCGCGACCAGCAGCAATTATCGATTTTGTAGCGAAATCAACTGAACTAATATCACGGTTGTACACGACTCTTTTTCCGTACGCAAGATCAGAAGTCTCTATCGTAACATTTTCACCGAAAGCACACATTATTTTTCTTTGTAAATTGTCAGCTGTGTAAGAAGCGAAATCTATAACGTTAACATTATTCCCGTACTCAACAAGCAAAGCTTTGTATTGTGACAATAATTCAACAAGGAAAAAAACTTTTTTTTTCAATGATTTCCTGCTGTATGACCGACGATAAAGCCTCGAAAGCAATTTGATGCAATTGTCGATTTTCGTGCCACGGATCATTTTTCTTTTTCTGCATTGTATTTTGAGTATAATGAAATTTGTAAGATGATAAGCAATGTGTATGGTACGGTACAGGATCGTATTGAGATATCTTCATTATCAAATCATTGTCTTCCAGTTCGTTTGCCATACTCTTAATGGACACGACTACATTTGATGATGAAGGCGAACTGCATGTTTTCACTATTTTACCCTTGACTGTTTTTCTCTCAATGCCGCAAAAGATACAACGTTTATCAGTTTTAGTAGGATTTGACTCAACAGAAGGGAGTACTTGTTGTGATGTATCTGAAATAGTTGACGCAGATGAAGATGCTAGAGAACCTGGGATCAAGTTTTCAGCGGGCAACGGAGACTTGGATGCGGAAATGTTTTCGATTCGTTGTTGCGAGGTTGGCTTGGTTGATATCAACGTAGGTGAAGATATCAGTGGTTGTTGACTCGTATCTTCAATTGACTTTAAAGACTTCGATGTACAAGAATCATTATTATCTTTTTGCGGGATCGGCTTGGTTGGCGTTGATGCGACAATAGTTTTCTGTAACAATATGAATAAGGACACTTTATTTTTATACGTTTCCAGAAACGGTTAATATTCATTCCAGTTCGACTACTGAATTTACAAAATTATGACTCCTTAGATAGAAATGTATTTTTCTATAATTGAGAAAACTCGGCTCAGAAAACACGGTTTTTCGAGGCGTGAGAGTCATTATTAAATAGCTATAAACAATGCGTTAAATAACCGTTAAATAGATACTATCTTCTCCTTTCTTAGACTTTATCTATCTATCTATCTATTTATTAATCTATCTGTCTATCTGTCTATCTGTCTATCAGTCTATCTGTCTATCTATCCGCGGACCACTCGCCTACCGGGCATGGAATACCTTGCGCCGCGGAACCCCCCCCTGCCTCTTTACCCCCCTCGGAGCTCCTGGATTAGAACCGGCCTATACCCTCTACTTTCATCCCTCCCGTGAATCCACCCCTGATACCAAAATAAATGACATAAATACCGTATCAAATTCCGACATTGAAGACTCATCGATGTTGTTTTCTGGAATGTCATGAGTTTCACAAGGTTGCAAGGGTAAATGTGCCACCACGTCATTCTCCTGTGTTGTTACGTCAGATGGAGTACATGGACGTTCCTTTACAAATTGGAGGTTAATGAGCATCAAAAATTATTATAACGCTGAAATTGAAAAACTGATGGAAACTCACGTTTTTCTTGTTTTCTGGAATGTCATGAGTTTCACAAGGTTGCAAGGGTAAATGTGCCACCACGTCATTCTCCTGTGTTGTTACGTCAGATGGACTGCATAGACGTTGCTTTACAAATTGGAGGTTAATGAGCATCGAAAATTATTATAACGCTGAAATTGAAAAACTGATGGAAACTCACGTTTTTCTCGCGACAAAAATCTTCGAATTCTTCTCGGTATTTTGGGTTCAAAGTTTTAACTTTCTTTAAACAATTGTAATGGTATCCAACGTCTGATTGTTTTGACAATGACAAGTCGCCGTACTGGAACTTTTTCCGATTGCGGAATTGAATTATTTTTGTCAGTTTGTTATAATTTTCGTCGCTACATCCATTGACATTGCCGTCTT
>NW_020211352.1:0-1441 GCF_003070985.1 Temnothorax curvispinosus | reverse complement strand
TATTGATATCGGATATGTTTGTTCCATATGTTTGTCAAGTAGGTATTGCTTTAAAGTTACGTCTAGTTAGCAATGCCAAGAGTCAATTTTAATCAATGTGAAACAATGTAGAATGTAGAAAACATTTAAACACACACCGATGTTAAACATTGTTAAATTTATTTATATTAAAAAGGTGTCTTTATCTTTGTTATAGTCTTCTGCAAATTCAGTCCAATATGCACTACTTGTCAGTAAGTATTTTCGTAGCTGATATATTAATTATACTGTGTATTAGGGCCAATTTCACCAACCACAGTTAGCTTAACCGATGGTTAAAGTTAGCAGAATTGACCAATAGAAATGAATCCACCCTGCTTTCTATATTGGTCAATCCTGCTAACTTTAACCGTCGGTTAAGCTAACTGTGGTTGGTGAAATTGGCCCTTAAGGACGTTCACCGGTCCTTGTACTAGAGAAAATCGAAATTCTATAGATTTTCTTGAAACTGTGAATATACGTTAATTTAGGTGTGCTTTATGCGTGGTATAAATTTCAGTACCTCTTGCGGTATAAAAAATCAAGCTACTGAGCCTCAAAGTTTCAACTCTTACTAAATTTTGGTAAAAATTGAAACTTTGAGGCTCAGTAGCTTGATTTTCATACCGCAAGAGATACTGAAATTTATACCACGCATAAAGCACACCTAAATTAACGTACGTATATTCGCAGTTTCAAGAAAATCTATAGAAAATCAATTTTCTGTAGTATAAGGACCGGTGAACGTCCTTAATACATAGTACGTATTGTGTATTAATACATTTTGTGTATGTCATAAACGATAATTGTGATTTATTGAAACTTTTTTAAGCACGGTATTCAAGATGCCAGGACCTATGCCGATGAAAGTGAAAAAGAAGAAGAAGATATCGGATATCGTCCATTAACTTTGTATATTTCACACATAGCGATTACATTTTGTAAATAAAAGCAACGTCATATTGTAAAAACTGTTCTTAGGATTATGACTTCTGGATCATAACCAGTGTGATTAATTACGAAGAATGAATTCATTGGATAAAAAAAACGGTCTTAATTTTTATGTAAGTACGTCGTATATAAATCGTATTCGTATAAATGTGCCGAATAGCTTGAAATCAAAGTTCTGTTGAAACGCATAATTTGGCTGCTGTTTATTCATGCTGTGATTCGTATCCCGAGTCGGCTGCTATGTCGCGGTTCGATTGTGACTGGCCGGATGTTGCGGCACGTAACCGATGCGATCCTGAATCTCGCTCTGAGGGATCTTGCCACCCCACGTTGGCGGGTTCATGGACGACGACGCTTTCCTCTCGGGATCCTTTTTGGACTCGTGCACTTTTCTTATTTCCTCGTACACCTGCAGGTCGTCCAGCCGCATTTCTATCCGAGTCGGACTTCGTCGTATCATCGCGCTGAAAAA
>NW_020211351.1:0-1348 GCF_003070985.1 Temnothorax curvispinosus | reverse complement strand
GAAAGACAATTTATCCATAGCGGTGGTGATTATGCGAACGCCGGTACTAGTGGCGACACGCGCGCGGCAGAACTCGTATGGCGAGAAATCGACGCCGGGTTCGAAACGCGAATAATGACCGGTGCGGTAATTAATACAGACCATATAGAACCGCGACAGTTTTTGGAAGATGCCTGCAGCGTCGTGTGCAAGCGAGTGCGAGACATTATAAAAACACATAAATGTGTCAAAGTGAACACCGCGTTTAACGGGGAGTTTGTGGCGGGTGATAACCGTTGTGCCAATAAGAGTATATGTACAAATAACATAGAACTCTGTGGTACATCGCACTTGCGCGAGTGGTACGAGCTACATGTTATCGAGCCCACATTAGCGAAACTCGGAGTTCCAGGAACGCGACAGTGGGTGGGCGTTGACTCGAATCCTCAATTTGACGGTGAGCGTCAACAAGTACAATCCTTTGCGCGCGGGGTGTCACTTGGAATTGCCTAAAGACATTAAAGTGAAGCACGCGGTGATCAATGTGCGATCAATGGACAATGCGTGCTTTGCGTGGGCCGTGACGGCTGCTTTGCATCCAGCCGAAAAAAATTCAGAACGGGAATCATCATACCCGCATTATTCAACGGTACTGAATTTACAAAACATTGAGTTTCCAATGACGTTGAGTCAAATTAAACAGTTCGAACGACTCAACGATCTATCCGTTAATGTCTATATCATCGAGGGACAGAAAACTTCAAACGTTCTCCCGATACGGCTTACCGACCGCACGATTGATAAAAAACATGTGAATCTGCTGTACATGCAGGACCCACGAGACGACAATGTTGGACATTTCGCGTGGATTAAACATCTATCCCGTCTCGTGAGCTCACAAATTAATAAACATGGACATACAAAGTACTTTTGCGATCGGTAAGTACCTATACTTTTATTAATAATATATATCATTTTATATTTTTTTGTAAAAAAATTAATAATATTTGTGTTTCTTTTTTACAGATGTCTTCACTACTTTAGTTCGAACATGAAATTGGAAGCCCACACCGTGGAATGTCGAAAGGTAAACAAATGCGCAGTCCGACTACCGAGCGAGGACAACAAGTGGCTCAGCTTCAAGAACCACAGCAGGAAAGAGCGACTTCCTTTCGTGGTGTACGCCGATCTGGAGTGCGTGCTGCAGAAGACACAACCGGATACGGAACACGCGTCATACGCCTATCAACATCATCGAGTATGTAGTATAGCATACTACGTACAGTGTTCGTACGACGAAACGTTATCGACGTATCGATTTTGTCGCGATAACGACTGTGTCGCGTGGTTCGTCGAGGAACTCAACGGA
>NW_020211350.1:454-2005 GCF_003070985.1 Temnothorax curvispinosus | reverse complement strand
AGCACGGTAAGTCGCTTCGTTTATCGCCTAGAAGTAGTGCGCGAAGACAGCGCGAGCATAACCGTCGATCCATTTGCACACAGGAATCACGGGAGCATTGTCGAACCGACCAGCTCCTACGACAGGCGGAGCGATACTCGGCGGGTTCGGCGAAAAATTATTTTGGACAAGCGCAAGGCCGCGGAGGGGGAGGGGAGCCCTCGCCGGCGAGCCTTGTTTACAATTTACAACTCGAGTCGGCCGCGGCGAGCGCGAACAGATGAGGCGATAATAGTAAGCTCCGAAATATATTATACCGTGGAAACAGATAGTGGAGAAGCGTGTTTCTCCGAGAGATGAGAAGGAGCGAAGCGGTTCGAACCTCGCGTTCTTTTTTTCGTTATCGAAGAGATTCAGATACATTCTCCGCGATCGAAAGTAAATTGCCACAACTACCGTTTTATAAATACAATTATAGTATTCCGTGTGGGACGATTACGTACTGTCGTGACAATTTTTATTTATTCTTGCATAATTTTTTTCTGCATACTCTCGAGTAATATCGATGTTTAACCGCTTGCTTTTTTAAACGATCTGTAATTTATATCAGAATTTAGGATAGAAGTCTATTTAATAATTTAATATAATCTATTGTATAATACGTAAATTTTTTGTTTGAAGAATATACACGGAATAAGTATATATCGGAATATACACGTATATAAAATATGTATTAAAAATTTATAAAACATGTATAAAAAAACACTTGTACATCAAAATACATGACATAAGTAGAATTCTATCCTGAAATGTGAAATCGCGATTTTAAAAATTATTTAACGTATGTAAAATACGCTGTTCGAAATTCTTGATTATTACGGCCAATTGTAATACTTTGAAAGATGAGAAATTCTTTTGCGCAACAAGCAATATGAATATTTAATATTTAATAAAATATTCACATATAAAGAAGGAGTGGGCTAATTAAGAACTTTACGCGGTAGATGGTGCGCAAATTATTTTTCTTTGTTGAGTGTAATTTATTTTGTATGTTTTATTTCTAGTTCTGGACCATTCTCAGTCGTGAGCGTTGCTAGGTTTATCGATAGACATATGTCGGAGTAAATCGATTATTATTTGCTAAAGATGCTACAAAAAGATCGAAACATACAAAATAAATTAGGCGGCAGTGTGGTCTAGTGATAGAGCGCCAGACTCGTAATCTAAAGAACCAGGTTCGAGTCCACTAGAGCATGGAATTTATTTTCCGAAAGCTGCGCCCTCCGTACAAGATAGGCTCTTGTGCGGAGCAAACTGGGCTCCGTCTTTCGGAAAGAGACGTTAAGTCGTTGGTCCAAAGGGTTAAGTGAGAGAAGAAGGGTAGAATTGGATGAGAATTGAATAAAGGGTCTTAAAATATTTATATTTATATCTGCGGGCCGTAGTAATTCTCTTTGTATTTCTTGCGATCTACGTGCCAATTCTCTTTTTTCTGCAAGAAAGAACAATATTTAAATTAAATTACATTTTTTAACTCTAGAACGTCACACTTCCGAAGAGTTCCGATTTCGC
>NW_020211350.1:0-354 GCF_003070985.1 Temnothorax curvispinosus | reverse complement strand
TTCTTGTACGTGTTTTTCATTATCGAAGCTTCTTACTTTATAATTAATAAAATAAATGTTTAAAACCTTTCTACTTGAGATAATTCGTATCAGAACTCAAGGTAGAACTTTATTTATAATTTCATCTGCAATACAGAACATAAAAAAATTAGAATATAGATATATGTATAGTATATGTATATTAAAATACATGCATATATAAAGATATACGGTATCTAAAAAAGAGAAATCTAATAAAACAGAATTCTATCTTAAATCTGATGAAAATTATGGATCGTCTAAAATAGATTTAATATAAATTTTACGTTTATATTTTATCAAAATGCATTTTTGTCATACAATACACATACACGC
>NW_020211349.1:0-10174 GCF_003070985.1 Temnothorax curvispinosus | reverse complement strand
ATCTGAAATTGTATATATGTGTGGAATTCGATTAGAACTTTCGGGAACTCTTGTCAAAATTGATAATATTCAACGCGTTTTGGTACTTTAGAGGAAAAGTGTCGTGCTAGATTCGCGAAGTTAGCACGACATTATTTCAATTTCGATTTTTTAATATAAGGAATGCGGAACTCTCTTTAATTTTTATCAGGAACTGTAGAACTATGAAAAGTGCTACCAGAACTTTTATAATTTTTTTGAAATTCGTAGAATGCCGTGCCAACTTCACAGATCCGGTCTCGGTAACAAAGGAGCCGGGGTCGGGTAATACCGAACGCGAAATAACTGAGGAACAATACGATCTCTCGCAGACGGGCAAATGCGCACAATTATCGTGAAATATATACGCAAATTAATCCTATCCACGCGAGGCAGGTCTCGGCGATGAAACACGAACCGAATGGAGTAACGAGAAGGCGGTGCCGGCGAGATATGGGAGATAACGGGTGTTCGAAAGCGAAGGCGCCTGGACAATCAAGTTTCAAATCGCTCTGTCGAACGATTTCGATTTGATTGACTTACGGTTTATGGAGTTAAATGAGCTAAGCTTGCCGATTCAATTACGGCAGATTTGCTTTAAATTTATCGATTTCTGTCTGGAGTAATTGCCTGTAGCCTCTTCATGCAACTTTTATTTGCATTCACTCCGAGAATTCAATATTCCAATAAATATTTTAATTATTTCCGTGTTAAACATACGCTAAATTTAATATTTTAAACTTGCAGCAAAGTAAAGAGCAACTTGAACTTTTTTACCACTAATGAACATGCTGCGTGCCAATCTCTATATTAAAATCTAAAAAAGAAAGACATTCTTTAAATCTCGATCGCGAGAGGAAAGATATTCTTAAAATCATCCGATGGTCGTATCTTTTCACATGCAATATCCAAAGTAGTTAAATTCACGCACCATTTTCCCACGTATACACTGAAGAGCGACATGTGATGGACGACCCGGATTTTTCCGAAGAGAAACGCGACACAGATCGCGGAACTTCCGAATATTCTTCGAGAGGACACGCGGACGCACTCGGTTGCGGACAACGGCGATGCGGCACTGAACAGGCGCAAATGGAGCGTGACAGACGGAAAACCGGAAGTGATCCAATGGGAGGAGAGACATTCCCGTGGAGCCGACCACCTCTCGGCGCGATGCATGACGTCAGGTTTAGAGCGGGTGTGAATGCATCGAGTGATCTCATGGCGACAAGGCTGTGATAAGCGCCCGATGCACCCGACATCGCAGTGATAAATGGCAGGCAGGCGAGAGTTGACGGATTTTTCGAGGCCGGAGACCACTCCGCAAATAAATCCGATCTTGCTTTTATACGTTATGAATTAAAAATTCTTATTGATTAGAAAAAAAGCGATTTGAAAATTAAGAATGGGTTGGATGCTTTCAAATTAGAGCAATAACAAACCTATTCAATATTTTGTAGAAGAAAAAGAATATTCTTAAGATATACAATTTAGCACTTTCAGTATTGAAAGTCATCCATCATACATAAAAGCATTCGTTTTGATTAAAATTAATTTGATGAAATTTTAATCTTTATTAATAAATGCACGATCAGTTAAGAAATAATTCAATAGTAGATTTTATCAATAAAACGGTCTTGGAATAATATAAGATCTACGTGTCGAGGAAGACGCAACGATGCACAGGAGATACGTTCCTGGGCATACAGATACCCGTTTTCCTCGCGGATCATCGCTGATTGCGTGAGTCGAGCGTGGCGGATCAGAAATGAGGTACGCGCAGCGAAAACATCTCGCCCGTTAATCAGATCGCCTACGCACGAATTCCCGCAGTACACGTATACGAGATTACATAATACGCATCTCGTGCGGCATGAGATTATGTCGCGAGACATTCCACTTCAGGGAACTTCGGCGTCCCTGAAATTCCGGATCGGAATTCGCGGCATCGCGCAGCGGCGTAGCGACACGGGGAACGACGACGCTCGCGTCCTGTCCTCCGCGAAATCGAGCGCTTCGCGGACAGTAAACACGACGAAATTATCTCGCGGAATCCTTCGAAAGTATTCGTTATGGAAACCGGCATAATGCTCGCGGCTTATGAGAGGTTGCGAAGATTCCGTGCGCGTCATCGTCGTCGTGGAAATTACTCGGGGCAGAGCAAACATGTAATATCATCCATATATCCGCATGACACAAATTTACTTGGCATATTATAACGTAATCCAGAATTTTTCTGAATTCTCTCGCGATGACCTGTGCTATCATATTTTAGGAATCCGGTTTTTTTCCAAGAGAAAATATATAAATAAACAAGAATAACGACAGACAGCAGCGGCAAATTTTATATCCGCATGACACAAATTTACTTGACATATTATAATGTAATCCAGAATTTTTCTGAATTCTCTCGCGATGACCTGTGCTATCATATATACTATGCTATAAATTTACTTGACATATTATAATGTAATCCAGAATTTTTCTGAATTCTCTCGCGATGACCTGTGCTATTTTAGGAATCCGGTTTTTTTCCAAGAAAAAATATATAAATAAACAAGAATAACGACAGACAGCAGCGGCAAATTTAAAGTTGCATTTTTTAAGTTGTGGCATAAATAGAAATTTAAAAAAAATATATATTTTATGTATAAAAATACACTAGATTTCTCTCTCTTTCTATATTAATCGGACACGTGATCTATTTTACAAAAGTGTTGCAGCGTCACGTCTACTGGAATGTAACGAAAAATTTTCCAGAGATTCCCGCCCGAAAAGAGTGCAATTCTCTTGCTTTTCAGATTCGACTGTGAGTCATGGAGAATGATTGCAGCCAGGACGGCGTCGCGCGAAATCGAAGCTGCATAATTTTCTGGTTCACGGACCGGGCGATTGATCTGACGAATTGCATCAAGTGCATCGCAAATGCACATGGATAATGCTGCATTTGCGTGATTTAACGGAGTGAAAGATACAGACTGAGAACACGCGCGTGTGTCAGTCTTAATGCATATTTATAAGTTTCCGACAAAAGAGACTTTCTCTTCGAACAGAAATTTATATTAAACGCTTAAAATTTTATTGGAAAGTTCTAAAAGATATGATACCGTATATTATATATTCCTATCAAATATGCGATTCAATATTTGTTAATATCCGCTAAATACATGTTTTCCGGTACAACATAATAACCGTAAAATCCGGAACTTTCAATCATCAATATTAAATATCACTTCGATCCCGGCATGATAACAAGTATCGGATTGGTTAGCGTCGTCGCACGCAAATATTAGCAATACATTTCCGCTTGTCAATACATCGTGATATTTGCGCGTATTGCATCGAAATGAAAACGCATCCATACGCGACACATGACAATTAATGTTCGTATAGACTTTTTTTTGTTCATCTCACGCGACACATCGCTGTCATACAGTTTTTATTGTAAAGTAGCCAAATAAAATAGTCAAAATGAAATCATTTAATCTCGTTGCAAGTTATTGCAACAATACATGTTGTAAAGATAAAAAAAGGGGAGCATTAAGAAATAAAAGCATTAAAAATAAGATTTTCAAAAACTCAAATAACCAATAAGAATAACAAATGCTAAGAATTAAATCTCGCGACTTTCTTTCAGTTGCAATTGATGATAGAAAATAAGCAAAAGTTGTATATTAAACGTTTGTTTGAATTAATTTGACCGATCTATCGGGTGCAGTATAATACGCGATGGAGCACGAAATAAATTTACATATAGATATCACAGCGGAAGTACTAATTACTATCCGGGTTAAAAGATGTACTTGGATTAAAATTCTTCGCTTGTTACTCACACGCGATTCGTATAAATGCCAAGCCAAACTCGCGAGAAGTGCGCGCAATTTGCACTATTACCAGCTAGAATAACTCACAACCGACTAGGAATACCGCGATACCGATACTGGCAACTTTCTGGATAACGGTAGAGAAGAGACGAAGGGCGCGCGGTGGATAAAGGCATCGACCAGGGACGGCAGACGAACGGGAGCCATGGGTGGCTACCCTCGTTATCGTCCACCCCCTCGCTTATTCGAAACTGGAACAACCCCTCTCCCGCCTTACCGGAATGCCCGCCATGAAACGTACGACCGCTCGGCACGAGATATCGTTCCGTCTCGCCGCGGCCATTCATAAAGCAGTCTTAAACACCCAGTCTTAATCACCCCGCGAAACGGTCCGTGATTTATGGGCCGCAGCCGCGGGTCTCATAACCTCGGAATATCTCCTACTAAAAACTTCACGACTCGCGGGATTCAAAAAACGTGAAACATCCCGCGACCGTGGACCGCTCTGACGCGGTCACCGGATTAACCGCGGCTCTCGCGTTATTTCGAAACGCAAAATTCGTGTCTCCCTCCCCCATCATGTGCTGTGAAAAGGCAAGTTAAAATTTTCAAACAGAATAAATTTTAATTAAAACAATGCATCTTTCAATATATATAATCTTGATGCTTTTGAAAAATATTAAACGAGATCACATTGATCCAACGAGAAGTCAAACGTAATAAGTTACAACTGAGAAGGATGCTTTCCCAAGTATTTGCGTGAATTTCCACAAGTTTAATTTTCACGACGCGACGCCATTTATCTTCTAATCGTACATGGCGGTGTGCGAAAGTTAGAGAATACTGCTTTAATGATATAAAATCAAACGGCATTTGTCATTTATTTGTCATTTAAATTAATATCAAAATATTTGCATCTTTATCTGTTAAAATAAAGTGTAAAAATTAAAAAAAAATTCAAGATTGTCTTCGATTCATCTTCGAGAATAAAAGCTAATAAATATCTATAAATTCAAACATTTATACGTATATATTAATCAGCATATTCGCACGTAGAGACAGTGCGTTTCGCGCGGGAGCTTTCGTCGATTTCAGCAACACCCGCACGATCAACATCGAGACACATCGCGCACACGAAGGAACGCAAGCTTAACTGTAAGGAGTCCTCGAGCACGTACACGCGAATCCTGGTGGATCGTTTTCGCCCTCGGCGTCTGGGTAAACATCGTCGCCGCGTCGTTACCGGCTGCAATCTCGGTCGTACTTGCGAAAATCTTGGAGCAGAACTCGATATCACCTGGTTGTGGAAAATCGTGAACCGTGCGAGAAGGCTTATAAACGGTAAACCTAAGCCAGATATCGCCCTTCGAGCCCTACAATACCCAGCATGGGTTTCACGATAGATTCCATTTGGATCTTCCTGGCGCACGATAGCGCGGAAAGGACGGGCGCCGATGATAATCAAAGTGAAATTGTCGAGAACGGGACTTGGTGCAAAGGGCGCTTTGGCCGAAGGGTAGACAAAGGGAAATATTCGATGACTGTCGAACAATTAATTAAAGCGACCGGAATTTCATTTAATACGCATTTTATTTTACGTGCATGGGTGATGATTTTTAATTAGCTCACTTTTCACGATTAAAAATTGCTTTTGTTATAGGTAGGGACAAAAATTCGATAATAATCGACAGACGAATTTAATTGGGTGGATACTTATTCAGTCAACGTTAAAGAATTATTCAATGAATAACTGTGGTAGTTAAATCCACAATAAATGCAAGAGATTAAAAATAAATTAAATTAAACAGAAACTTGTGTTCACTGTTAATATGATTTTTAAGAATTGTTATAAAAAAATATAATACAGGACAATTTTAAAATAATTCGCCTAGCGGCTCCTAATTGATTAATTATCTTATAAAATTTTTAGACGAGGTAATTGTAGAAAATAAATGATTATTTAATAACGTTCATCGATAAAATGTAAACCGAGAATATGTGTAATTGAATTAAAGATAATAACATTTCCTCTTAAAAGAAATCTTCCTTCCTTTCAAGGAGATAAACCTAATAGTAGTTTCTTTTTTACTCGTAAAAATATGAATATCCTCGAAAGTGTCGACCTTGCCTTGGCGAATCTGCATCCTTGTGCGGATGAGGGTTAACCACGAGAAGAGCAGGACAAGATCACCGTATCAGATTATAAACTGTTCTATTCCGATACCCGACCGCCGCAGAGCGTGGCCATTGCGTGTCCTGCGGAACCTGCGTCCCTCGCGCCAAGCAAAATCTCATTTGGCTGAAGGGTGAACGGCACGGAGAGCTGAGTACGATGCCGGTATATACATGTACCGGCATATCTAGAGACGGGATAAAATTACGTCGAGTTTGTCGGCTTTACGAGCAAACGCCGGTGACACGTCGACGTGCGGTCGGTGTAACAAGCAGAAACCAGTAAATTACGTCTCGCCTTACCTGGGCTGCGACGCGACGCACACACGACGAGCTCCATTTTAACTTAGGAGATACACAACGGCCATTCACGGATGGTTGAAAGTTTAACGACGCCCATTGTCTGGGTGAGATCGTAGGATGAGAGACCCGAACAGTGATGTAAAACGTCCCACCGTGAGAAATTATCCCAATTGCGAAAGTTACGTACTGTCTTCCGAGCGATAAAAACTGTTGGTCACTGAAAAAAGGATTTGGATTGTATTTACCAGTATTTGTTAAGTATAATGGAATGCTTAATGAAATAGTGCCAATTAAACATGGGCTAATAATTATTTTATCAAATAATTAAGATAATAAATATCTATATTGCCAAATATAGAATAGTTACCAATATATAGTAATAGTAACCAATTATTCAATAAAAACCTGCAACTGAATGAATTTGGTAACTACTTTACTAAACTCTTTTTTCAGTGATACTATATTAATGCCGGTGACATAACGAGATTGCAAGAGAGAAATAATATAGAAGGAAAAAACGTAAGGAGAAAAAAAAAACAAAGAGTGATGAAAATCGCATTTCAACAGCGGCAAGACTCTCCAGGCAGGATAATAAAAAATCGATAGGGTTACAGATTGCAGCAGATCGGTAGCGCTTTTGCGCCGCTCGGAAGAGAAAAGAGAAATATTACGGGATTCTTTCGTTTTACGTAGCGGTACGAAGGGTAAATGGGATCGATTTGCGCGATCACGCTTGTAAAATACACGCTAAACAAAAAAAACCTCTTTTACGGAAAATAAGAGCGGTGGTGAGCAAGGTTATGCGCGCGTTTTACGAGACATCAATTTTCGAGTGCATTCTATAATGCTCTGTCAAGACACAGAGCCTGTCCATTTTCCCTGGAGATATCAAAGGATGAGTGGGATCTTGCGCGAGACAGGGGAAAGTAGCCATTTGCATTCAAATCAAAAATCTTAATGACGAGATTCTTGTCGGCGGAGCCGGCTTCGATTTGGAAGATCCCGTCGGTCGGTTCGCTGCAAGTTGAGGGGGAAGGCCTTTCCCGCCCCTAATGTAATCAACGGGGTAGCGAGGGAAGCCCCAGGGTGAAAAATTCGCTCGAGATTTCCGACGGAAATCCCGTCCCGTCCACTTTCTTGAGCTATATCGAATATTCCTGCCTCTCCGCTTTCGTTATTATTTGTGCAGAATTATAATTTGATGAATTATATATTTTGAATAAAGTCATATCCTTTTTTATATTGTAAATTTATAAACATTTTATTATCTAAATAAATTATAATTTATCAATACGCGTTATATTTATTAAGAAAATTTTGTTATAAGACTGATATTACACAAAACATGTTAGTTAACGCACATATATATTATATATAAAGTTGTTAAATAAATTGTTTCTCGTTAAATAGTAAATTCGAGCCAAATTAACACGTCATAATTTTTGTTTTAGCAATAATTCATGAACGCGAGGTCGGAGTGAATCAGTCCGACGGAGCAGCGGTAAAACCGCAATTAAAATTTTAAGTTAAATATGACAAGTGGATGGAAAAATAAATGTGCAGCAATATTTCTGAATAATTAATCACGTTACATGATATACTTTCATATGTACTTCGATGGGTACGATGTAATTTTCATTAATTCACCAGAAGCAACGAGTGATTACGATTTGTGAACATTTAATGCAAAATGTCATTCCCTGTATTTATTTGGGAATTAATTTGTATACTGCAATTGTGCTATACTTAAATTGATTGGAAAGGAAAAAAATATTGAATAATGAATATTCAACTTTATATACCTAACACTTTTCTCTGATAAGTTATTTTGTAAAAATATCAAAGCATCGTAACGTGTGAGAAGCAATACAGGAAGGTCACAGTCGATCTTGTAACTATGGAAAAAAATCGATATACACCACCTATACGCTCTATACGCACGCTCGCTCAGCTGAAAGTATCGAATTTCATGCGGCAGAAATATGAAATTAATATAAACAATGTCATGTCAAGCGTGCAATACTGGCATCAGCGAATCGCAGACTACACGCAAATGGCTTTTGATACCGCAATAGCTCGGCAATCGGATTTGCGAGTGAGTCGAGGTTATCCTCCGAAAGAAGAATTTACATGAAAATTTACATGGTTTGCTCGAGACAGTTGCAAAGAGAAGAGCAGAGGGGGGGGGGAAGAGAAGCAATTGTGTGAAGGTGGTGGCTAGTGCCCAATATAAATTCAAATGTATTTGACGCATCATCGAACAACGCTTCTATAAAGTCTCGCCATGCCATTCCATGAAATTTTCTGTTTCCACGTAAATTCCATTTTTCTCAACAAAACAGTGCTTTATTGCCTTAGGAAAAATACCAGCCTGGCACGTCAATAACGGAAATGTGTATATGATCTCACTCATTTCGTCTGGTTTACGACAATAGTTATACACACACAATCCTATAAAAATGTTGAATATTACTTGAATAAGTAACAATCATTAAACAAGTTCATGATTTTTATATTTTCATATTCTTCTTTTCGTATATTTTAACGTCGTATTTATATAAAATGTTTGCCTCGACTCTTCTTTATAGTAGTATAATTTGCAGGGTTTTGCCATGTTTACATGCGGGTCGATCGATGATTTAATCGTAAATTCTGCCTCGATCCTTCCGTTGCAGGAGGTTCATATATCGTGTCGGGAATGCGAATTCAAGCTCAGGTGAGGAAGTCTGAAGCGAGTGAACTCAGTCAGGGGACAAGGCAGCAGGTTGATTGATCGCGTGTCAGGTTCCAGCCAACCTGGCGCCAGTCCAGTGGTGCCCAACTCGCTTCCACGTGGCGGCGAGGATGGGCATTCGGGTGCAAAGCACCGGGGTCTATTAACGAAGACGGAAGTCGAGTCGCTTGTTTTATCGGGTTTAAAACTATGGACAATGACGACAATGTTTTATTACGCAGCTGCGTGCAGCCTATAGTAAACGACGTGTACGTCGTAGGTACGTGGGAAATAAACTATGAATAAAAAGTGACGTAAAAAAAATAAATAGGGATGACACTCTATTTAAAAAAAAACTTGTGAGGTAACCGTGATAAATTCTGTTCTCCTTTTACGACGTAAAAGTTGCTTTAAAAAAAAAAAAGTGGTAAGCTCGATAAACGCGATTTATTTAAATTTAAAGATAAGTACAAGATTGTTAGTATGGCTAAGATGTCGTAAAAAAAAAAAAATAAGATTACCAACGGGAGTGACTTCATATTCATAGCATTAAAATAGGAACGCTTTAATATTGACGGAAATAACTTCAAGTTTTTAGTTTTCTTTTTTCATCAGAGTGTCAACAGAACTTTCAAAGTGATTACATTCTTAGACGCGACGTAGCTATAAAACGTTGCATTACCTATTACATGGAAATGAAAAGAAAATCTTCAGTAGCTTCTCCGAAATTACAATAACGTTATGCATTATAATGTTATATACGTTATAAATACACATTTAATAAAAATTATGCAACAAAATGACAATTATTTCTACATATCCTTTTATGCATTATACATTACTGTTATGCCTTCGGAGCATAAAATGTAACCACGTGAACCATACAAACACTTGCGCCCACGCGGAGGAGTCCACGGGGCTACACTCTCCGGCAATTAAAACATAATTGCGATGAAACGGCGCAGTCATGGGTGGCGATAAACGCCGGGATATCGGTTTCCCTCTATCATACACAGAGAGTGCAACGAATAAAAAAAAATAACTCTGAAACTCGGTCAGGGTAAACAGTAACGAAGCGCCGCGCGCGCGGCGAACCGTTTTAACCCTAGAATCCATGATACATTTTTTTGACCTTCTAATCCAT
>NW_020211348.1:2063-4062 GCF_003070985.1 Temnothorax curvispinosus | reverse complement strand
CTCGTTGCCGACGCCTCGCGATGGCCTTCGCGTCAGCGATTTCGGTCACTCCGGAGTCCGCGCTCCGGGTTCCGGTGTCGACTTGCATCGGATGATCGCTCGTCCGATGCAATCGTCAGGAGTTTCGGCGGAAGTCATATTCGACTTCTGTCGCTACCTATCGAATTACCTAATCGTTGCGCGCTCGCAACAGTACGAATAAACCGGGCTAACTAATATAGCTGAGTTATGGAGGATTCACATTGCGTCCGATGTTCGACGTACGACGATCCGACATCCAATAACAGAATTTATTATTAGAGACAAAAATTTCCTATTGGATGTCGGATCGTCGTACGTCGAACATCGGACGCAGTGTGAATCCTCCATTATATGTTCGCGTAAAGACACGCAATACAAACATTTCTACATTCAACAAGAATGTAGAATTTATATAAAGTAAATTTTAATTGACAACAACCGTACGCTAATTCATTCGTAGGTATTAAACTAATATTTTTGGACATATTAACGATGTTTCCTATTAGTAGATAACACAAATTGACACAAGTATCATTCTGTCTTTGTTCAATATCCAAAGAGCAATAAAGACAGAATAATATTTGTATCGTTAATTGAAAAGCACCCCAAATTGCGATAACTTACTTTTCTTTGCAGCGGTTTGCCGGGGGGGTTTATCTAAATCGTAGTCAGCAGTTTGCAATGGTCCTGAAAACAAGACAGCAATGTTATTGCTGTGATACACATATTTCGATACTTTATAATAACGATTATTATCGTTATTATAAAGCTATTATCGTCAAAGAAAACGAGAGGAAAAACATATAAACAAACTACTAACTTTTCGAATTTGTGGCCGGTGTTGGTGAAGTTTTACTGAGGGCTGGCGGTATTTCTGGAGAGACGCTGTCTTCTGTTGAGATTCGCGGAGAAACGAGATATTTTGACAACGAGATTGGTGTTTTTGGAGAAACACGAATGGGAGTCTGCATCGTTGGAGAAGTATGGATAGCAGTCTGAGAAGGAATATCGGTGAACTGTGAAGATGAAGCAACACTATCGTCCTCGTATTGCGTAGATGTTGCATATACTTGACTTTCAGTAACGTCTGGCAATGAACTGACAGTCCTGAAATAAATAAATATATATATATATATATATATACATGGAAAAAAGACAAAATGTTCGCGTCACAAAACGGTAACGTTAACGCAAGAAACGATGACCTTTTGCTTTTTGCAACAAAACGTCGTCTTCGACCGTGAACGATGTGTTGTTTAAAAAAAAAAAAAAAATTATCACGGTAGGTCGCGTCGTTCTGTAAAGTAACGAACGGTTCGTTCGTAAGTGAAAACGCGTGTGCCTTTGTGACGAACTAGTCGTTTAAGCTTGAAAACGTCGTGCAACGGAAAAAACTTTTTTTTTCTTCAACAACATATATCGACAACGCCGTTTACAACAGAACGCGTTGCGGGCGTTCGTAAGATTTGACTGCGTACTAACAGAATCCTCGAAACGTTCGATCGACATTTTCCTTTAACGTTACGCAGCCGCGCGCGAGTATCGAAGAACGAGACGCCGTTCGTTGCCGTTTGGACTTTGACCAAGACGCTTGGTCGTTTCCCAGGCGTGGCTAGTCACGCCTAGGACGGTCTGCGTTTCGGGCTTTGACTATAACATGTATATTATTGCGTCGTTAACTTACGAAGTCGCGACTCGTCGACGTTCGCGCGCAGCCCAAACGGGCAAAAGCGCACGTCTGTCGAACGCAGCGTAAAGTACGGTTCGTTTACAGCGACGCAAGACGCGCAGCTGTTACGTCCACCCTCTCATACGCCCGGAAAATTTGAAACCTTTTTTAGATTGTAGGAAGACTTCAGTCAGACCTTACTCATAAGAACAACGACTTACCGATAGTAGGATTACCACCGAATAAGTTACCATACTTACTACCATGACCATATAAGGAGAGAAATCGAAAGCGGAGCCGATGACGCAA
>NW_020211348.1:0-2053 GCF_003070985.1 Temnothorax curvispinosus | reverse complement strand
CTCAACCCTTCCACTCAGGCAACAAAAGGAAGAAAACTCAGGCCATGCTCATATAAGGAGAGAAATCGAAAGTGAAGCCGATGACGCAACTCAACCCTTCCACTCAGTCAACCCTTCCACTCGACCACCCCCGCCATCGGAAAAACAGGAATATAAGGACGACCATCCCAAGGGACGCGCTCAGTTCTCCGGAGTCCTACCTCGATCACGGACTCTCCAGTTAAGTAACCACTGAATCCTTCTCGAGTCTCTCTGAATCCAGAACCTTCCTATTTCCACATCGAGAATCTTCCTATCTCCACGTGCGTTACTAAACCCAGAGCCTTCAGCTCTCTCACTACATAAAGAATTGCGTGTCATATAGAAATACGCCATACGTCCGTTTCATTCGACAATTATATAAATATATATATATATATTCTTGATTGTAATCTTGTTACTTTTGTAATCACATGTTAGCTCATAGATGGCCTATGTAAAATTATCGTAATATACAATCATTTTTATACAATATCTTACTCTACAAATTCTTACACCTCTTCGCACATCCTCCCCTGATCCCACTTATATTACATCCACACACGAGCCAGTGCCGTACGAGCGGCACGTCTCCGCCTGTGGGTATTTTAGTAATTATAAGAAGGCATCCGAATCACCGGTCCTCCCCTTGTGCCACATCTGCGTACGAGGCAGTGCCGTACGAGCGGCACGCTACCGTCCGTGGGTGTCTGGAGAGGGGCAGTGCTGTACGAGCAGCACGCTTTCTCGCCACGAGCAAGGAGAGTCAACCGAAGCGAATTTGTCTTTTGACCTCATTCAGTTGTTAACAAATGCCCAAGACGCGACGAAGCGGACTCAAGGTACGCACCCGCAGGCTCAACCGCCTTTTGTTCGGGACCCCTCCGAATCCATTGTTAGGAGTCCTTTCCGATTACGCGCCCGATCCTGAATACGAAAAGTACTTCGTCGCGAGTTCCGCGTGCAAGGCGGATGCGAGACCAAAACTCGAAAACGTAACTTCAGTGCGCAAAATTAACATTAAAAGTATACAATACATCTACGTTCCACTGGACAAGGCCGAGTCTCGAGCAGATTACCAAGCATTCCGGAAGGCCCAGAACTATCGGCTAACCCCGATCACCTTCACACCGGGGAGAGATTCTGACAACCCACCACCAGTTCTATCTTGGGAATTCATCGCTTCAATTAAAAAGGACGACCCCCGCCGGATCCGCCTGATCCAGCGCCGCGCCGAGATTCTACACCTGTGGTTCGACGCCTCACCACCAGAACACTGGGGCACCGCAGATCACCCATTGGAACTCGACTAAAGGTAAGTGACGACGCCCCTAGGCGCTAAGCAAACGGCATGAGCGAGCCGCGCACGCGACGCCCCGCGCGCCGACTAACCCCATTGGCCTCTAGAATTGCGCGGCGGAATTGGTTATCGCGCGCCGTGTGCGTCTTTACCATCTGCCATCAAAATCGTAATAGCAAACACTACCTCTGTGAAGAGTGTTTCCGAGACCTAACGGGCCCACAACGCCGCCAGTACGACTGCTTAGTCCGCCATTATATGCATATCGGTTACCGATACAAGGTCGAAGAGTGCGATTCGTGCGACGTCGTAATCGGAGAAATCCAGAGCCCCTCCGCGTGTACCACGTGCTGTGAAATATTCTCTAACGTAAAACGTTCGGTGGAGCACGAGGGAGGAGACCAATATTTGGAACGCGAATCTACGATAATTGCCATTTCCCAAACTAGAGTTTAGCACCCCATTGTTCATGTGTCCCGGACATCCAGTAAATCGGCAGCCTCCGGAGGTAGTTCCACCCCCTAGCCCTATCAGAGCATGGTTAATGACGGGAATCTGTGTCTGGTCATTGTTTTTCCAAAATAAAACTACGGGGGTCATTATTTGTGAGGATTGCCAGCTCGGCCAATACCAGCCCTTCCGGCAAGATTTCGAAGGCGTTCTCAGGCATTTCGTGCAATACGGGCCGCGAATAGAGTTCCCCACGTGTAGCGAGTGCAGTAAGGTTCTAGCCGA
>NW_020211347.1:0-2692 GCF_003070985.1 Temnothorax curvispinosus | reverse complement strand
CGAGCAGCCGCACAACAGCCGTCGCGACCCGCGCCTACTTCGGCCATTAAATTGCCGAAGATCGATCTCCCTAAATTCGAGGGCCGCCTCGCCCTATGGCCGTCCTTCATCGCTTTATTCGACACGGCAATCCACGAGAATTCTGGGGTCGCCGATATATAAAAGTTTCAATATTTGTTAGCCTCGCTGTCGGGAGAGGCTCTTGGCGTCGTAAAGAACTTGCCGTTGACTGCGGAGAATTACGTGATCGCGTACGATGCGTTTCGGGGGCGTTTATCAGAACAGGCGGAAGTTGGCCACGCATTATTGGCGCGCTTTGCACACGCCAAACCCTTGGTCGCGGATACTGCCGAATCGCTCCACGCCTTGTTGGACGTGTTCACCGAGAACACGCGCGCCCTGCAAACGATGGATTATTCGGTGGAGGCGTGGGATTTCGTACTATTAAACCACTTGTTAGAGAAGCTCACGCCTACGCTACGGGAGAAATTCGAGGCGACCCATATGTCCGCGGAACCACCCCGGTATGAACAATTGACCACTTTTCTAGCGGGATATTGCACGGTGCTCGCGGCGGTGTCGGACGCTTTACCACAATCAAACAAATCGAAGGCGCAGAATCAGTCGTCAAAAAGGGCCGCGTCGACAACCTCGCTCGTCGCGCAGAATGCCGCGTGCCACAAATGTGGGGAACAGCTTTTACTGGCTAAGTGCCCCGAATTCTTAAAACTCTCGGCCAAAGACCGACATAACTTCGCACGCGAAAAGGGACTTTGTTTAAACTGCCTCCGGGCAGGACATAATCTAACGAATTGCACTAGCTCTTGGACCTGCCGGGCTTGTCAGGCAAAGCATCACACTCTCCTGCATTTCGAGCAGGCCAGCGTCCCGCCCCCCGCGAACGCTCCGGCGGCTACTCCGGTCGACGACCCCGCGGCGCCGGGGGATACCGGCGGAAACTAGACCACATTGCATCGAGACATCATTGGCGCGCGCCCTTCGCCCCTCGGGATGTCTCTTGTCCGTTCGTCGTTGTTGTATGGGCCTTAGTTGTAGTTTTCATTTAGACGCCGTCGAGTCACTACACGCTCACGGTCTCACTCGTTATCGCCGTCTTGGCGTGTCACCACTCGGGTGTCGCCAAACGGCCGGACCTCATTCGGAGGTCACCAATTCGCAATCATGATACCTCTCGCCCGTTCGTCGCATGGGCACGTTCGTGGCGAAGATATTCGCGTACTTATAATTCCCTTTGGACGAGGTCGAGTCTTACACACTCACCCCGTCCCGGGTCCCTTACGACTCATCGTGCACCGTCGAATCACCATACACTCACGGTGCTTTTGGACACCGCCGTCTTGGCGCATCACCACTCGGGTGGCGCCGAACGGTAGGACCTCATTACCGCCGTCTTGGCGTAGCACCATCGTCCTCCCGCTATCACGGAGGGCTTCGGGTGTCGCCAAACGGCCGGACCTCATTCGGAGGTCTCTCGTTACCGCCGTCTTGGCATGTCACCACTCGGGTGCCGCCAAACGGCCGGACCTCATTTGGAGGTCACACATCGTCACGCGTGAGGTCACTCGTCCGCACGTCGCATGGGCACGTTCGCGGCAAGGATATTCGCGTGATCGTAGCTCGCTGAACGAGGGCGAGGCCCTACATCCTTGCCCCGTTATCGTGCACCGTCGAGTCATCGGACACTCACGGTGTCCGAGGACACCGCCGTCTTGGCGTATCACCACTCGGGTGACGCCGAACGGTAGGACCGCATTACCGCCGTCTTGGCGCGTCACCATTCGGGTGTCGCCAAACGGCCGGACCTCACTCGGAGGTCATAACCGGTGAGTCACCACCCACTCCCGGTATCGTGGATATCTCCGTCTTGGCGATCACTATGGTCCCTCCCGCTATCACGGAAGGCTACGGGTGTCGCCAAACGGCTAACCTCCGTCGGAGGTCGTCAACAAGTGTTGCTCACACGCGCGCCCTGTTATCTCGATTCGCTTGACAAACCCATTAGCGCAATCAATCGGATCGCTTCGTTGTCTCGCATCCATTTGGGTCCGACCCTTTGCCCTTCGCGGATTTTGCAAATCCACTCGTTCAAATTTCGTTACAAATAAGCGAATTCGACGTTAGATAAAATCCGTAGGGTAATCGCGTATATCATACGGTTACGATTCGATCCAGGGCCAAGCCGGTACCCGCGACCTTGGCCGTGGATCAACTCGAAGCGCATTCAGCGCATATTGGCGGTAGTAAAATAGGTTCAGCTGGAGTCCTTCAGCGAGGAAATTGATCCCCTAAGGAACGGAAAAGGGCTCCCCAAGCCGCTCAACAAACTCGCTCCGTTTCTAGACCCAACGGGACTTCTAAGGGTGGGCGGCCGGCTTGCGGAATCGGGATGGCCATTCGAGACCAAGCACCCTGCCCTATTGCCTACTAAACGTCGGTCAACCAAACTCGTTATTGAACAAATCTGCCGCGCGATCCAAGTCGCCACGGTGCGAGGCGAGCGGCTCGATTCAGCGGACCCGGGTGAGGCCGTGCTCCTTGCTCGTGGGCCCTCCATCACGGGCGACCGATACCGATTAAAGAAAATACAAAACGTTGTATTTTGGTGGGCGGTATGGTTGGGGCTTACATGTAAATAATGTACATAATTGTAAGATAATAGTTAGTCGCACCT
>NW_020211346.1:0-6890 GCF_003070985.1 Temnothorax curvispinosus | reverse complement strand
CGGCCATCCGTCGCACAGATGGCGCGCGCGCAATAATGGGCCACTTTCCACGCACTTTGTAATATAAAATAGGGTGTGTAACGACGCCTTGGCGATTCGGCCTTGGCCTTTGGCTCGTGCGTCACTCCGCACTCGTGTCCAATTCTCAACTTCCCGCACTTGTTACACAAATAACTATTTTATTCTTTTTCTTTTACATATTTTTTCTTACGTACTACGGAAGCGCACTAAAAACTAATGCTGCGAGCTCGCAATCGACGAGCTGATGTTTATCGAAGGCATCGCTAGCGCGTATTACATTCGGTACTTGCATAGGATCCGTTACAGTGGACGCGATATCGGAGAATTGCGTGAACTTGACATCGACCGTCTCGACAATTTTGTTATCGAACCCACATTAGCGTACCTCAAGAAGTTCCAAGAACGCGTTAGTGGGTGGGCGTTGTCGCGAATCCTCATCTGAAATTTTTTTAAATGTTTAATCAATTTCGCATGCATATAAATATTAGAGCCAAATATATTTACCAAAGTTAAGATGTACGTCGATGTCGCTATTTAATAATGCTAGGTCAGTAACTCTTGAACCAAACGTACATACTTTCACAGGCAATCGATGAATCTGAAGATGTGCTCTAAGGCATCCGTGAGTTGAAAAAGCGTCCTTTCAATACGATAAAAGCTTTTTCTATTGCCATACGCGTAGACGAATGCAAATAACTAAATTCAACTTGTTGTGCCGTGAGATGACCATTATTTTTAACAGCGAAGAACAGTCGATGACGCATTGAACCTGTCGGGACATGTTTCGCGGGCGCCATAAACAAATTTTTTTCTTGGAAATAGGGGTGGTTATCGCGTAGACTAAACAATCTATTTACGCAGTACGCAAAACAAAGGAAGAAATGACGGGTCGATGATCGACCCAATGATGCATCGAACCTGTCGGGACATGTTTCACGGGCACCATAAACAAATTTCTTTCTTGGAAAAGGGGGTGGTCATTCGTAGACGTATTTGTTTTGCACTATTTTTTTACGACGCAGTACACAAAACAAAAAAAGAAATAAACTTTCAAGATTCAGTTGGAGCGAGAGAGAGAGAGAGAGAGAGAGAGAGAGAGAGAGAGAGAGAGAGAGAAAGAAAGCAAAGGGTATTTATCGAGGGATGAAGCGCGTCAAGACGCAGTAGTATGATATGAAAGCATATGTGCAGCGATACATCGGTCGAAAAGTATTGCGGTTTCTTCATTATTTTATGGTTGAACATTATCACGTGCAAGTGCTCTGCAAAAAACTCTGTAAAGCAATTTAATAAAAAAAGAATAGTGTGAAATAGGTGAAACATGGAACATCAATTTGACGGTGAACGTCAACAAGTACAATCCGTTACGCGCAGGGTGTTACCTAAAATTGTCTCAAAAAATTAAAACGAAGAAAGCGGTGATCAACGTGCAATCTATGGACAATGCGTGTTTTGCGTGATCAGTGGTCGCAGCCTTACATCCAGCCGAAAGACAATCAGAACGGGAATTTTCATACCCCCATTATACAACAGTACTAAATTTACAAGACATTGAGTTTCTAATGACATTAAGTCAAATTAAAAAGTTTGAACGACTCAACAATATATCCATCAATGTGTATACCATCGAAGGATAGAAGACGTCAAACGGTTTTCCAATACGGCTTACCGACCGAAAGATTGATAAGCACGTGAATCTGCTGTACGTGCAGGACCCACGAGACGACAACGTGGAGCATTTCATGTGGATCAAGCATCTATCGCGTCTCGTTAGCTCACAATTGAGCATGTACCATCGTCGGAAATACATTTGCGATTGGTAAGTACCTATACTTCTTTTAATCAAATTATAGAATATTTTGTTTTTTGTATAAAAATTTCCAAAAATTGTTTTTTTTGCAGATGTTTACATTATTTTAGTTTGAGCGACAAGTTGCAGTCTCACACGGTAGACTGCCGAGAGGTAAACAACTGTGCCATCCGACTACCGAGCGAGAACGATAAGTGGCTTAGCTTCATACAAATTTCTCATCACAAGTATCGCAAAATTGGCATCCTTCTTCGATAAGGATAAGTTAAAAATTATACGTTCCAAATTTTCCGCGTTATCCGACTACGATTTCAAATTATTGACGCCTCGAGGTGAAATTCGACAAACATATTTACGTTGGCATGTGCATCCACTGCGTCCTCGACATCTCGAAAGTCTGTTTGGACGAATTTCACCACGAGTACATGTCTCCCCTGTACCGCGACATGTGTAGAGTCATGTACACCGACACCGATAGTCTGATTTATCACATAGAATGCGACGATGCGTACGAAAACATGAAACGTGATATAGCCAGGTTCAACACGAGTGATTACGCGGTAGATAACGCGTATGGTATGCCTCTCGTCAATAAAAAAGTGCCGGGTCTGATGAAGGACGAAAACAACGATACGATCATGACTGAATTCGTTGGACTTAGGGCGAAAATGTACGTCTTGCGAGTCGATGGTAAAAAAGATTAAAAAAGCAAAAGGTGTTAAAAGCAACGTTGTCGCGCGTACCATTACGTTCAACGACTACACGCGGTGTCTGAACGATGAGATCGAAATGACTCGATCGCAGTCATGCATAAGATCGAAATTGCACGAAGTGTACACTATCCGCGAGACAAAAATCGCTCTGAGTCCGTACGACGATAAGCGATATATCGTACCGGATTCGACCAATACGTTACCGTGGGGTCATTACCGAATACCTTTATAACATAATGTATATACGTATGTGCTCGGGGGGGTGTGAGGCGCTCCCCGGATTCGCGAATTTTCGATGAGTGAGATGCTCGAAGGACCAGAGGGACCGTTCCCTCGCGAGATTTTATGCAAACAAAAAACGAATAGGCAAATAAGCGAGGCGACTTACCGTTTCGTTGCCCGATGTTCTCTCGATTGCGCTGGTTGGCGATGTCCTTCCTCTCGGATGCAGTGAGAGAGCGAAGGCGTGCAAAGCAGGCAATTAGAGCGTGCGATCCAGACGTGCGGAGCGATACAAGCAAGCAAGGGTTAATGCAGGCAGGCACACAGGCAAACTAACGCAGTAGTCGACGTTCTTAAATTTGACCGTTAGTGACACACGACAATTTCGAGATATGTTTCTTCTATAGTGTCCGAAACGTGAGTGTCTTCTCCCGGCACTCTCTCGACTCGCGCACCTGCAAAGTACGGCGCGAGCGAGTACCAAATTCCAGTGATTAGGGATGCCACCCGCGGGCGGGCAGCACGAGTCGGGTGAGTCGCGCGAAAATTGGCAATCCGATTGATCGCGATCCGCCAACGTTTTGCGCGAGTCTACGGACGCGAAATTGCCGTTACCGACGGTAACGATTTAACGATACGCGAATGATCAAACAACTTACTGGCTAATATGTAACGCGAAGCAACTTATGAACTAATATATGACGAGAATCAGCCTATTGACTAATGTGCAACGAGAAGTAAGTTATTAACTAATCGAACAAATGTACATATCTACATGTGAGTTCCAAACAGTATGTATGTATGTATGTAGTATAACGTAAGGTAATGTGATCGAATTGCTACAAAAGAATCTTTAAGAGTGTGACAAAATTATATATACGTGAAACTTTTGATTTTTTTTCGCTTCGCATTGTAAACGGAACAATGGAAGCAGGATCATTAATGTGGGCGTCCGACACGGATGACGACAATGATAGAGTCGATGTATTTTGCAGCGAGTGATTATCATCGGAATCGGACGGTGGTGTTTATCGTTGCGAACCTCTATCTCCGAACTTATGTGGTTTTAAGGCGGTCGCGTTGAAGGAGAACGCTCGCTGAAATTTGGCGACGTATCCTCTGCGAAGGGGGATCGGAAATCCATGTCTGCGGGCAGAACTATGGATACGAACAATAATAACTTTCGGTGATAGATCGAAATGGTATATGAGTAAAGTTCTGATGAAAATTCCAAAGATATGTCGTAACATGAACGCTGAGGCCTTAAAGGCGTTTTGCGATAAACTCAAGAAGCTGTGAAAAAGGGTTGACTTCATAGTACCTAGGAACAGTAAAGGTGATTATGCTATATGGCAGGAAACGCCTCTTGCCAAGTGCCCGCGTGAAATGAATGATGGCTATTAAACATGAAGATTAATGTATGCAATGTATGTAATATAATTTATGTATGAAATATAACATATATGTGTGTATATATGTACGTATGTATGCATGTATGCATGTAGTATGCATGTATGCATGTAGTATGCATGTATGCATGTATGTAATTATGTATGTATGTATGTATGTATGTAATGTAACGTATGTGTTATACTAATGGATGGAATATTAATTACACATTTTTGTATTTTATATATTTCTAATATTTTTTTATTATATATTTTTTATAAAAGTTTTTTATTTATTATTTCTTTAAACATTTTCTTTCTAAAACGCGGCATGTCGTTCTGCGTAAATGTAATTTTTTTTTTGCGCAGACATACTTATTAGCAAACATACAAGAGAACACGCCACAATCACCGTTCATCTGTTGTGGAATGTTCTTGGCGAACTGAAATTTCCAATTACTCATATCGTAAGGGTGTTTTTTCTTGTTCAGATTCTCCTCCTGTACATATTGTTTTAGCGCCGCCAGACATTTCGGATTATCGCCATCATACTATCATAATATACAATCGATTTATCACGGAAATCTACTATCGATATACATCAGTGGACGTTCAGATGTATAGGTACAACTATAAGATCCTGTACGAATATGTCAACTTTACTGGTCCATTGCTTCAGAGACGAGTGACCGCTCACAGAAGTTTTGGATAAAAGAACGTGTTTATTGCATGTACTTTTGGATACGTGTCGGAAGATGTGCCTCTAGCGATCAACAGATTCATGTAGAAGTTTATAACTTTATCGTTCAGCCAATTTAAGTCGGCCAGCGCGTAGAGATCCTTCCGCGTGAGCTTCAGACCGAAACCTTCCATCACCTCCATATTGTGGAAACCCTTGGCACAAAAATTATGTCACATCACACTCCATTATTTTTAATGTTAATTTGCACATTTACCAGAAAGGTGTCAAAGGTGTCTTGATGTATCGCTACATAAATTTTCAAATCATACTACTGTGGCTTGACGCATCCCTCGTTATATACACTTTGCTCTCTCTCTCTCTCTCTCTCTCTCTCTCTCTCTCTCTCTCGCTCTAACTGAATCTTTAGATTATTTCTTTCTTTGTTTTGCATTTTTTCCTTTGTTTTGCGTACTGCGTCGTAAAAAAATAGTGCAAAACAGATACGTCTACAAATAACCACCCCCTTTTCCAAGAAAAAAATTTGTTTATGGCGCCCGCAAAACATGTCCCGACAGGTTCGATGCGTCATTGGGTCGATCATTGACCCGTCATTTCTTCCTTTGTTTTGCGTACTGCGTAGATAGTGTTGTGCCCCTTTTTGGGACACTTGGATTCAATCTTTCCAAGGAGGAGGCGGGAGGCAATTGACTAACACTTTTGGTTGTAATAAACACGACTTTTACTAATTACTTCGCCTTTACAACTTATTTCGTACAAGACCCGTTCGTCGCTGCCCGACTCCGATTGCCCTCTTCTCGTTCCTTTTTGTTCGGTCGTCCGTCCTTCGGATCCGCTGAGTTGCTCGATCGGATGTAGGCCGATCGCGCAACTCATTGCTTTGATTCTTCATTGTCTCGTTTACAATAACATCTTTTCTTTAAACAGTTTCTTAATCTGTTTCGTAATGCTAATTGGGGCCGCAACATCTCTCCCCCTTTGAGAGAAGGAAACTACGGTCTGTAGTTTTCGTTATGAGGTTTCGTTGCTTATCCTACTCCTATTTCTATTAGGGTGGTTGTGTTCTTTATTATTTTCTACGGTTACATTTTTCTTATCTTCTAGTATAGCATCGCTGGGTCGCCCTGTATGTGCGGTCGAGCGCTTGCTCGTTTTTTATTTCTTTTTATTACATAGATACTTATTCCTATTACGCTTAGTATTATTATTATTGTAAGGGTCGATCCTACGGGATATATGACATAGGGATTTTTTATTAGGGTGTCTAGGGATTTTTCAAACTCTTTATTTATGTCGCTTATGTCTAGGCTTAATTCCATTAATTCGTTCGGATTCCTAATTACGGGTTCTAATCTAATTTCTTTTTTCGCTTGTTCATTAGTATTTTTATTTTCGTTTGTTAGCGTTAGGTTAGGTTAAAATCTGCTAAGTGCATTTTTATTTGTTTTATAGTTGTTTGTCTTTTTGTTTTTATAATAATGTCGGGTGTGGTTAGTTTACAATTTTTGTTTATACTTAGTTTCCCTGTTCTTTCTATTTCGATTTTTTGTTCTGCCTGGTCATTACATTGAATTGTTAGCTTTTGTTTTTTCGGCGATTTGAGAATAGCCACGTTTGCGGTGCGCTTACTGTTATCTATAAGGTTACGTTTGACATTATTTGACGTTTTTCGCAGGTGTTTACATATCCTGGTGTTTTTACATAAACTTGCACCTCGCATGGTGCGTCGGCTTTTATAAAGTATACCGGGTAGTTTTGGTTACATATATATTTTACTCCGTTTCGTTTACAATCATTTAAATCGCGTTCCTCTAACGTTATATAATTATGATTCTCTTTACCTATTGCCAATATGTTGTGAGTGGTTCTTAAAAATGTAAAATTATTTGTGTGGTTGTGGACAGGTAATGGTGTCGTTCTTATTATTTCATACACGAGGTACGCTACCACGGGAAAGGACCCCGCAACGGTCATGGGGGGTTTTGGCTCCCAGTCAAATTTAACAATAATGTAGGATAATTTAGTTCATAAAATGC
>NW_020211345.1:0-1172 GCF_003070985.1 Temnothorax curvispinosus | reverse complement strand
ATTACATTTTATGCATACAATACACTACGTTTTCGGAGGGGGTATTTAATAATGTCCCCACGGTAACGTATCGATCGAATCGGGTATAATGTATCGCTTATCGTCGTACGGACTCAGAGCGATCTTCGTCTCGCGGATGGTGTTCACATCATGCATATTTGATCTTATAGAGAACTGCTGTCGCGTCATTTTAATTGTATCCTTCAGACACCGCGTGTAATCGTCGAACGTTATAGTACGCGCTACGACGTTACTCTTGACACCTTTTGCTTTTTTAGTGTCTTTTTTACCATCTACCTTCAACGCATACATCTTCGCTCTGAGTCCAACGAATTCTGTCATGATCGCGCCATTGTTTTCGTCTTTCATTAAGCCCGGCACCTTCTTGTTTACAAGTGGTATACCGTACGCGTTATTTACCGGATAATCGCTTGTGTCAAATCTGTCGATGTCGCGTTTCATCGTCTCGTACACGTCGTCGCACTCGATGTGGTATATAAGGCTGTCCGTATCGGTGTACATAATTTTACATTTGTCGCAATACAACGGTAACATGTACTCGTGATGAAATTTATACAAACATGTCTTGGATATATCGAGGATGCACATACCCACGTAGATTGGTTTGTTGAACTTCACCTCGAGTTTTCGCATTTCTATTGCTACTAGATTCTCCGAAAACACGCTCCTGCTGTGAAAGTTTGGTTTCGCGATCATTGTCTCCGCACCGTATCGTCCGTCCCAGTATGTTAATAATCTTACATCGACGTGATTGCGCACATTCTCCATAGTTTTACCGAATACAGCGTTGTTCATTAATTTATACAAATTTTTTTCGAAATCGTTTTTGGCTAGTGTTCTAAATTTTGTATTGAGTTCGATGTAAGCGCGGAGCCACGCAGATTGAGTGAATTGCAATACGCGATGTATCTTTGTGACGCGAAGACCATGGCGCGTGCACTGCTGTAGGTTGCGATAATGAATGACGTAACGCTCCTTATTGTATAAAGTCGCGAGAAGTTTGTTCTCTCGTTTGCCGGGCGGCTTATCGCTCGTCGGACAGAACGGTAGATCAGCGTGCGTATTATGCAGACACTGTGGATACTCGAGATCGACTTCGAGAATATAACCTGTGGGTGAATCCGAAGCGATCGCGTTCACGTCAAAGTTCG
>NW_020211344.1:0-7182 GCF_003070985.1 Temnothorax curvispinosus | reverse complement strand
CGTAAGAATAAATGTCAGTTTGGTCAAAAAAACAACCTGTGTTAATTATATTTCTTTTCATTCTTGCTAATATTATATTTCTTAAGCAAACGGAGTTGATATATGAGATTGATTGTGCTAATTGCAACGCTGCATATATTGGTCAAACAAAAAGGCACCTAGAGACACGGGTTAAGGAACATTTTTGTGATATTAGGAAGAACAGTGATAATCATTCTGTAGTTAGTAAGCACCGTCTCACGCATAACCACGATTTCAATTGGCAACAACCAAAAATTTTATATAAGGAACGACACTTTAAGAAACGTGAAATCTCTGAGATGTTTTTTATTAAAAAATGTGATTGCGCAATCAATCTTCAAAAAGACACAGAAAGTCTGTCCGCGAATTACAACCGTTTGATTGGCGTCACTTAATTTACACTTTTGTTCTGCTCGTTTCCACCTGTGAACACATCTATTTATTTGTTATGTATCGGTCATTTAGTATGACTTCGTCTGTCACGCTGTACTGATGTGTTCGCAGCTATGGCTTGCGACGTTTCTTCGTTCTGCGCTACCGTTCTCACTTTCCGTTTTGACGCACAGAATATGTAAGCCTTACATTTTACTTTGTACATTATTTATAACTTAACTATTTATAACTTAACTATTTTTAACTCAACTATTTAATTGTATTCTTACTTTTTATTTTATGACTTCTGAGCGTTTTTATCTTTTTGACTATCGTGAGTTTATTTCACTTTTTTAGCTTTACGTGTGCATGATGTGGTTAGGGCACGATGTCAGCGACGTAATCGATATTTTGTACGCGGTTTTTGAGGATGCATAGCTTGATGAATCACTTGAGAAGGACCGAAAATGCGGTTGAAACGTTGTGAATTTTAAATATATTTATTATTTGGCCAGTCGGGTCGAACAAAAACGACTTTTGTTTAATATTATATTTATTTGCAGTAAATATTTGAATTATAATTCTCATATTTAATGAAGAATGGAATTAATGCGCCTTGTGTCAATCAAGCTCACTCTCGACGTATCTTCAAAGGGTGTTCAAAAAATTCTGACGTGAGAATTTGATAGATATTTGCAAATGACAGTTCAATGGAGAAAAAACACAGGTTCTCATTGTTATTTAATTTTGCAAATTTATCTTTTATAACATAATGATAATATCATATTGTATAAAAACGAAATGTTTGAGAATTAATTCACTGAAACTATAATAATCTATAGATTTACAAATCTTGTTTTAAATATTACAATCTTACAGATACATGTCGCGGAAAACAATGAAATCATCAGTATATACAGTGGAAATCATAAGAATAATAATACAAAGTATCAAGACATCATTAAAAAATTCAAAAATACTCGCGACAATTTGGTCAAGAATTGCAAGTAAATTGCAAACAAATTCTACTCCAAATACTCAGCACAAGAAAGCGAAAAGTAAGTGACAATTACTGGCGATTATTATCAAGATTAGAATTACAACTAATTGTATAAAAATATAAAATATAAATCTTATATATGTATATATATATATATATATATATTTATTTATTTATTTATTTATTTATTTATAAATATAAAAATTAAAATTTGTAAATATAAACGTAAATGTAACGTATAGCGCATCGTCGATTTGCCAACGCGAGACTCGGCATTCGGCGAGACGCGAGGAGCGATACCCGAAATGCATGGCATCGTGGCATAGCCGGCGCGTGCTAAGCAGCTACGTCACAGCTCAAGCGAGAAGGAGACAGCAGATCGTATGTCTGCCCTTCTCTCCCCGCTCGAAGCTTGCCGAGTGCCGAGTCAGCCGACTGGCATATTCCCTCCATCTGAGTAGTTCGGACACGAACCATAGCACGGACACGAACCATGTGTGTACCGTTACCGAGCGTAACGACGTAGTTGACGTCCACTTTCTCAGGCGGCGCGTCAGTATACGTCCGCTGGAACGGAATGATCCCGGTGGCCGCTCTCAGGTTTCTCTCTGATCCGAATTTCAACTCGCGTATTGTTGCTAACACTCGATTGTATTTGGCAATTAATTGCCCCTCGCTGTTAGTTAAGACGAATAATTTTACGCGATAGTACGCGGGAGTTCTCGGTTGTAAAGTATAACGCGTATGCCGATCGTACAGAGTGTGAATACGTGTGTTCGCCACGGCTATACCCGAGAGACTGCCTCGAGCGGTCGCTCTCGCTTGGGCTCCCCACTTATGCCGGATCGCTCCCACTCCTCGAACTTTCTCGATTGTCCATTGTTCGCGGCCGGCACATCTGGCGCGATCATGCGAAAACACGATGATTTTCACTACCATCTCGCGTGCCCTTTTGCGCATCTCCAATTTACGCCCGTTCTAGAAGGATCCCGTGGAAATTTCCACGCGCAACGCAGTGCGAGAATCTTCCTTCCTTGGCACCGCTGCACCAGGTTTCCGATCCCGGAAATTTTTTGACGCGGACGACGCCGACCCTTGCGCACCTCCTCGGAGATGCCCCTGATGGTGAATTCAGATGTTCTTCCTGTAGATGACGTCCGGGTGACGTCGGTGTCGTCGGCCGTTGACGCCGACCCCCTGGCTGGGTTTCTCGGGAGCTGGTATCGCATCTTCGGGCCATTGTTCCTGAAGATGATGCGTTTTTCGGGGATCTCGTCGGAGCACGACGTCGACCCCCTAGGCGGGTGTCCCAGGACCTCTCGCGACGGATTCCGTTGTTTGTTCCCGGGGAAAATGCGTTTCCCGGGAAACTCGTCTGACTTTGACGTCGACCCCCTGGGAGGGTGTCCCAGGTCCTGGTGAGACTGTCGGATGGATGAGTTCCTGGCGAAAATGCGTTTCGCCGGGATTTTGCCGGACATTGGCGCCGACCCCCTGGAGAGGTTCCTCCGGTCCTGGCGAGTCCGTCGGACCCCTCTCTCCTCGGAGGAGATGCGTTTCCCGGGGATTTCACCGGGTCATGACGCGAACCCCCTGGGACTGTGTCCCAGGTCCTCGGAATACGTTTCGACCTCTTTGTTCCTGGAGAAGATGGTTTCTCCGGGAACTTAGTGTTTTCTCGGCGCCCACCTCGTGGACGCGCGTACCGGGTCCGGGGGATGTTTCTCCGTGCCCCCAATACGGGTTACCGCCGTAACTCTATGTCAGCGTTTCGGACTAAACGCATTTATCATTATACGATCATTATCGCTAAACTATATCGACAACCGCTAAATAATATGAGACCTTTTCGATCGGCGGTGAGTCAAAGCATCAACTAAATTCTATTTTGTATCTCTCGGCCGGATATATTTCCTAACCTATGAGTATGCGCGGTCTTTGCCGTCTTACCGACCGTTATGCTATTCAGCCTGTATTTAATGAAACGCGAATCTAAATCTAAATGGCCATACGGGCCTTCAACGCAACTTAATACTATTTCTTCAACGAGTTATGAACTAATACCATAAGCGTAATCTTAACTATAATGGCTCATGGCCTTGTAAATATATTAAAGAAAAGTAAATGTCTTAATCGATCAAGGAAAACCAAACAAAATAAAATATACGACCATATTGGCGAGAAAGTTATCAAATCAAAAATAAACGAGTACTCTATATATTTTTCTCCAAGTGCCTCTCCGGCCTCGGGATCGTCAGTTGACGAGCTGCCCTTTTCTAACGCGGCTCCCATGCCTCGTCTTCGCTCTCGCTCTCCCCTGACGGTGTCTGGAAATCGTCCGAGGGTTGGTCGACCGGGCCGATTGGGAAATCGTACCCGACAAATTCGGCTATCGCGTCTATGAGAGGAGGAGGCGCAGGAGTTAGGAGCGGGACTTGCAATGCCGACATTAGCGGCGTGGGCGGCATGTTCGGGTAGTCTCTGCAAAATGACTCGGGGTGACCGTTTGGTCAAGCGACGCGGCTGCTGCGAAGGGCCCGGTCTCACGGTCTCTGCTCGAAAAACGCAAGCAACTCGTTGGACTAATGAATCGCGGATGTTTTCTCCTCCGAAAATGGGCCGCGAATTCACCCGAACTGTTGACGGATATCCCGGAGGACCAACGTGAATCCTCGGACTATCCGATCAATCACGATGACACGCTCAAGGTCCTCGGCCTGTCTTGGTCACCGCATGACGACTCGTTTACCTTTGTAATCTCGCCTTACGCCGTAACTGTTCATACTAAACGCTCCGTTTTATCATTTATTGCAAGGTTATATGACCCCCTCGGATGGGCGTCGCCGATCGTCATCGCGGCCAAGATGTTGATGCAAGAGCTCTGGCTCCGTAAAATTGATTGGGACTCTCCCATCTCCGACGATCTTTTACCTCATTGGATTAATTATTGTACGGATTTGCCTCATATCTGTGAAATACGCATTCCCCGATGGACAGGGATGCGTCAAGATAAACTCGAAGTGGAATTAAACGGATTCGCGGACGCGTCCATTCAAGCTTACGCCGCGGTCGTTTACCTTCGAATCGTGCATTCTACCACGAATATTCAGGTGACCCTCCTCGCGGCCAAAACGAAGGTCGCGCCGTTAAAAACCGTCAGCGTTCCACGATTAGAACTTAACGCCGTCGTTCTATTAACTCGGTTGCTAGATTGGGTAAGAAATTCCCTGCGCTTTCCGCGAGCGTCATTATTCGGATGGACTGACTCCCAAATCGCATTGGCTTGGATTCAGCAACATCCATCGCGATGGAATTCCCACGTCGCGAACCGCGTTTCCGAGGTGCAGACGCGCCTTCCGTCAGTACGTTGGCAGCACGTCTGCACTCACGACAATCCTGCCGACTGCGCTTCTCGCGGCTCTATTGCTGTCAATCTCGTACACCATGAATTATGGTGGGTAGGCCCCCCGTGGTTTAGAAAATCCCCGGCTTCGTGGCCGATTCTCCCGACTCCTACTGGAAAGGAAATTTTGCAAACGGTATCTTCCGAAGCGCGCAAAGCTACCGTTCATCTCGTCGATCCAACTCCTGAGTGGGAGCTGCCCACCTCGTGCTCGAGCTGGATCCGACTTCTCCGTATTACCGCGTACATTCGCCGTTTCGTGCAAAACTTAAAAAATAAAGTCGCCTTATCGACGATCGTCAAGTCGCCTTTGACCGCAGAAAAAATCCACGAAGCTTCGGTCTTTTGGCTTCGATCGGTACAAGCGACCTGCTTTCCTGATGACTTGAAAGCCTTAAAAACTCATGCCACCGTATCGAGAACGAGTCCATTATGCTCTCTCCACCCATTTATCGGGAAAGATTTACTAATCCGGCTGGGCGGGCGGCTCGAAAACTCAGCGCTAAGTTACAATGAGCGACACCCGGTCATATTCCCGCGATATCATATTTCTGAACTTTTGATCAATCAAGCTCATCGACGCTCCCTCCATGGAGGGACACAACTCACGCTTAGATGTCTCCGTCAGACATACTGAATACTTTCGGCGCGAAGCATGATCAAATCTCACATCCATAAATGTGTTACCTGCCTTCAATACTCCGCGAAAACGCCGACGCAATTAATGGGTGATCTCCCGAATCCCCGAGTCAATCCCTCTCCTCCTTTCTCTCACACGGGAATATATTACGCCGGACCGATGATTATTACCCCCGTGGTCGGCCGTGGTCAAAGGGGGAGCAAACATTACGCGGCGGTCTTCGTTTGTCTCGCCACTAAAGCGATCCACCTCGAGTGTGTCGAGGATTACTCCTCCGAGGGATTCCTTGCCGCATTTCATCGGTTCGTCAGTCGACGCGGACTGCCATCGGACATGTACAGCGATAATGGCACGAACTTTCGGGGTGCGGACCGCAAGCTACAATGCAGCTTTCGCTCGCTTATGAACGACCCTTCCCTCAAAGAAATCCTCGCAAATGATGGTGTGAAATGGCATTTCGTGCCCCCGGCGGCACCACATTTCGGCCGGCTTTGGGAGGCTGGCGTTAAAAGTTTTAAGCACCACCTCAAGCGGGTGATCGGTGCTCGTACCCTGTCTCGCTCGGAATTCGTGACTATTTTATGTAAGATAGAGGCGTGCCTCAACTCTCGACCGATTTCGCCCCTCAGCGACGATCCGTCCGACTTTACCGCGTTGACGCCTGGTCATTTCCTCATCGGTCGACCGCTCACCAGCGTACCGGAGGAATCATTACTCGAAATCAATGCGAATCGGTTGTCGCTATGGCAACACGTGCAACTCATGGTCAAACAGATCTGGCGTTCTTGGTCGTCGGACTACTTACACTCAGTGCAACAGCGCGTCAAATGGACCGAATCTCACGATAATCTCAAGGTTGACGAGTTAGTTTTACTAAAAAATAACCTCCTTCCTCCTTCGAAGTGAAAACTTGCAAGGATTCAACAAGTCCATCCCCGGACTTGACGATCGCGTTCGCGTCGTTACATTACGCACCGCCAATTCCGAATTGAAACGACCAATAACACAGATCTGTCGGTTACCTGCGTCTATCGGGCCCACGGAGCCCGTAGAGTAACATTAAACTAGACTATTATGTTCCTCATTAGATTTAAGGGGATCCTGCAGTGACAGGCGAACTCGAACGTGAATACAACGCCACCCAAGCGGAACTAAAAATGTCGATAATACCGACATTTCTAATCCCGGTTTCGCATGATACATAAAAAAACGTTTTATTGATTTAAAAAATTGCAATCTATCTTCTTAGACTTCCTCTTTTCCTCATTTATCCCTTTTTCTAATCCCTCTTACAGTGATGCCAAATGGTGCTGTTATGCATGTGGTAGTAGATCGTACGACGCTACTACCACATACATGACATTTCGGTGTTGCCGATATCGAAACCGAAAATTTTCAAAACGTTTGTGGGGCTTTGGAGCGAGCCGGCCAAGGCCGAACAATACGAAAGGCACCCCGGAAAAAAAAATTATATATAATTATATATAATTACATATAAATATATATATTATATATGATTATATATGGACATATATAATTCCAAATATAACTAAATATGAACAATAAATCATGCATATATGCACTCATATATGGATTCATATAAGATTCATATGGAAGTATATATAACCCTATATGATTATATAATATCATTATATATATCTATATATAATTATATATATATGATAATATAGAGACAAAATTCATATATAATCATATATATTTATACATAATTATACATAATCTTTT
>NW_020211343.1:0-1249 GCF_003070985.1 Temnothorax curvispinosus | reverse complement strand
TCGTTATAAAACGACCTGATTACTTATCAATGTATATATGCAGCAAAATAACTTTTTTCTTAAGAAGAGATAGATGTGTGTTCATATTACGCGCGCTCTACTGGATTAGACGCTCTAGAATAAGACGCGCTAAAGTAACTAGATAGACAAAGTACTGCAATCACAGACATCTATATTATACATCCATGGACAACGATTCGTCCAATACACGGACCTTATAGATATGGACTGGCAACTGCCTACGGTTTATTAAACGTACAGATGAAGTCAGAGAAAGAACCATCTTCTCTCTTTTTTTCTTTCCATACTTCCGGACACTTTGGAGAGAGAGAAGTATATTTCTCTCCTTTTTCCTCTTTCGGTGCTTCCGGACACTTTAGAGAGAGAAGTACGCGACAAGATGTGCTATGTATTGCCAGTCCATGGTCAATATTGTCTTAAATTTCGCTACATGCTTTTGCTCACCAAATATCGCAGGCCCAATTTTTAAACATTTAAGTAATTGGGAAAAAACGCGATAAAAACATATGAAAAACAAAAAAATATATGACCGAGCAAACACAAAAGCAGATAGGGGAAATTCTACGTAAATCAGCTGATTACGGTAATTATATTTTTGTAACAATTAGCCTGCATATCTATAAGATCTATGGTTCCATATCTGACTAGTGAAGCAAGTCCGAAAAATGCCTCCTATGTTCCATCCATTAGATTCATGTATGTATGCGTCACGTATGTGTGTATATTAAATTGCTACTCCTTTATACCGTATCAAAAAAATAAATTTCAAAAAATATGTATCACATATATATGACGAGTAAGCATCTGCGCATCCGTGGCGTAAATAAAAGAGGAAATAGTAGATATGTAACACATATTGTTTGAAATTCAATCAATTAAGTAACATTCGTATCTTTTACATAACGCATGAGTTATGTACATACTTTTCAGATCCACGTGGAAGTGATTTCGTGAAAATTATCAGTCTAGTATATAATATATAGATGTCTGTAATCGCAATTCATAAGACTCAATGCTTTAACACTTAGAGTCAAATGGCGTCGAATAATGGACGTATTGTAGACTTATCTTATTACATAATAATGTAACATAGCTACACATTAAGTGTAATTTTACTAACCTGATTCTGTGTGTGAAACATTATATGTATGTACGCGTTTCTTTGTGTGGTCGCATAGTTGTAAAGCCAAAATGGCGGATAATTGCGATATTTTATCTATCTACTTTA
>NW_020211342.1:0-1133 GCF_003070985.1 Temnothorax curvispinosus | reverse complement strand
ATTTTACCTCTCTCATAAATAAATCCCACGGATAAATCTTTTCTGGTTCGGATCCAAGAGATTTAATGGCGCTGCTCAATTCGGAATGATAAATTTTCAATATGTCATCATAATACTGATCTCGAAATGGCTTCTGAGTGCAAGAATAAATTAAAAACGATAGATCCGCGATAGGATTAGCGCAACGCGCGAGTTGAAAGTCCAGTATTAGTGCTTCTTTTTTATTTCGCCCGGCGTCTCGGACTAGAAAATTCGGAGCCCAACAATCACCCGCGGTTATAATAGACGTCGGAGCATCTTTCCTCTCAATTAATTCTGAGCATTTGTGATAGAGCGAACCAAATTCATAGGAATTGAATTGCTTCTCGGCTTTACTGTTGGGATATTCCATCTTTAACGCATGTTTAGCTATATCCGTCAGCTTTTTCTGTAAGCAAAGATAATGTTTGTTGATAATTACATTAAGATGCAACGTAATCAAGAGACACGGTAGTGTCTCGTGCCAAGTACACGCGGATCGAGACCGACCGTGACTCTTTTACGCGACGCGACGGGTTGCGAGTACCCGAGATATCACTTACATGGAATTTTTGGTACCAGTTCCAGTGTTCACTGCCAAAGTAGGTTTCTTTCAAGTAGCTTGCAACTTCTGCGAACTCCTCTTTCTTTTGGTCCTTGTACGCAAATGAGATTGCGTGAAATTTCGCCAAGGTTTTCAAGATCACGGTGCACTCCGCCCAGTCCAGGCAGCTTTGTCTGGACGCAGGCCCAAATCCCAGGGGAGAGACGTCCTCCAAGACTATGAAATCATTCTCACCGTCCATGTAAGAAGCCAAGTAACGTGGTATAGACAGTAGATTGCCTTGTCCTTTCTCCGCTAAGAATTTTTCAATCTTGGGGACAACCTGTAATGTAAAATAACACTCGTTTGAGACCGAGACACTTGTTTTATTCGATTATACAAATAGAATCTATTTTTTTTTCTTCCAAAAGATACACATGCATTTCCGATTACACAGAAGAAGAGCTTCACGCATTCTCACCTTTGTATAAAATATGATTTCGTTACCAAAGAATTCTCCGCTCCTAAAAGTCTTTCTTCTGCCAATGTTCTTGGGAATCGACTTCACGAC
>NW_020211341.1:0-2223 GCF_003070985.1 Temnothorax curvispinosus | reverse complement strand
TAAAAAAGATTATCTTATAGATGTGATTGTTAAACAAAAATTTTTTGGTGAAGTAGCAGCATATGTATATGTTATTGAATTTCAGAAACGTGGTTTACTACACGATCATATGTTGATCACTTTAAAACGAAATTTTAAAATAACAACTTCAGAAATTGTTGATAAGTATATATCTGCTGAAATTCCTGATCCATGTGAGAATCATAATTTGCATAACATAGTTATGAGACATATGATTCACGGGCCTTGTGGCGATTGGTGTTTAATAGATGGGAAATGTTCGAAACATTATCCAAAAACTTTCGTTGAAGAAACGAGAATGAATGAGGATGCTTATCCATATTATCGTCGACGAGATACTGGTAAGACTTTTGAACGAACTGGTGGATATATAGTTGATAATCGTTATGTTGTCCTATGTTATAAGTTATATTTAATAGTCAAGTTAATGTTGAAACAGTTTCCAGTATCAAATCTGTTAAATATCTATATAAATATATTTATAAAGGTCATGATGCTGCCTCTATAACAATTGAACCAATAACAGAAAATATAGTTATTGATCATGACGAGATACGCAATTATATTGAGGCACGTTACGTTGGACCTGTAGAAGCTAGCTGGCGTATACTTAGCAAAAAATTGCAAGATAAAAGTCATGCTATAATACGTTTGCCAGTTCATCTACCTAATGAACAAAGTATAATAATTGAAAATGAATCTATTGAAGATGCAATGACTTCTGCCTTAAATCAAGTCACTATGTTAATAGATTATTTTGCACTAAATTTACGCGATATTGAAGCAAGAAAGTATTTATACGTAGATATTCCACGTTATTATACTTTAAAAAAAAAAAAAATTAATGGAAAAACTATATCACATTGGGTTAAACGTAGTAATTATAGGTTGTATAATTGTATAGGTCGAATGTATACTGTTAGTCCAACACAAATAGAATTATTTTATTTACGGTTACTGTTACTTAATGTTAAGGGAGCTACAAGTTTTAACGATTTAAAAACTGTAAAAGGAGAAATTTATCAATTATTTTTGGAAACATGTTTAGCTTTAGGTTTAATTGAAGATGATGAATGGAAACGAGCTATGGATGAAGCTGTTGGATGGATGATGCCACGACAGCTTCGTAAATTATTTGTGCGTATTTTAATACATTGTCAACCTTTACATCCTAATGAACTTTGGGAAAGTTTTAAAATAGCAATGTCAGAAGATTATGCGCGACATTTTGGTATGTTACAAGCACAAAAAAAGTTTATGCACAAATCGGTGCTATGCTTCTTGCTGAAGGCAAAAGTTCACCGATTTTCCACAAATGAAACAATTAATAGAAAATAATGAAGAAGAAGGTAATGTGACCATAGAACAAGCAATGGAAGTAGGTATTAGGCAATATAATCAATTAAATGAAAAACAAAAAGAAATAGTTAATTTAATATTAAATAGATTAGATGATAAAAGTCGTAATAGTCATTGTTTTTATATTGATGGCCCAGGTGGATCAGATAAAACATTTGTATACACAACAATTTATTATTTAGCTCAAATTCGAAAGAAACGTGTGTGTACAATGGCCTTCACAGGTATCGCAGCTACGTTACTTCCTGCTGGAAAGACAATCCATAAAATTTTTAGATTGCCAGTTCCACTATTTGTTGACTCATCATCTCCCATTAAAATTCAGTCTAAAGAAGCTCAATATTTAAAAGAAATAGATATCTGTATTTGGGATGAAGCACAAATGGCGCCACGATATGCTTTGGAAATTATGGATCGAACATTGCGTGACATTATGAATAATGATGTATTATTTGGTGGGAAAATTGTCATATTAGGTGGTGATTTTAGACAACTTCTTCCAATTAAAGTACGAGGTACACGAAGTGAAATTGTGAATCTTTCTATTAAATTTAGCTTTCTCTGGAAATATTTCGTAAATTTCTCTTTGACAGAAAATATGCGAGTTCTTCCAAATGAAATTGAATTTGCCAAATTTCTATTAAATATGGATGATGGAATATCAATCCAAAATGATATTAAATGATTTTAATGATAATGTACATATTCCTGAATGTTGCATAGCACCACCTAATGCAGATATTGTTACAGATATATATGGTGATTTAACACAAAAAAAAGAATTTGACAACATGGTTAAATGTGCGATACTTTCTGCGCGAAATATCGATGTAGATGAAATAA
>NW_020211340.1:0-1529 GCF_003070985.1 Temnothorax curvispinosus | reverse complement strand
ATAATGAATTTTCGGATACATCAGCAGATGAAGAAAGCGACGATGAGGATTTTCAATCAATTCCGATGGGCAATATTTTTTTCACCAGTTTAAAATTAATGCTGCATTTGCACTATTATTAAAAATGAAGCCAAAATTAATTATATTACGATTTGTTCGAGATCCGTCAAACTTTCCTACACGAAACATCGGCTCGAAAACATTATTATATTTAACATCGAGAAATACCGATGTTTATGTTGTTCAAGCTCTGTCGAACTTGTGCGAAATATACGTTCCCCGCGATCCTCGCGCCCTCGAAGCCCATCGATCGCGATCACGCGTTACGAGAGTGCTCCCTTATTTGTCGGAGCACGGAAACGGCTGTTTTGACGCGTGATGTGATACGGACGAATAGCGATTCAGCTCTCATCGCGCGTTCGTTCCTGAAAAACAACCCTCGTGAGTAAACGACGAATTCGCTCGCCGGACAGTCAGTCGTTGCTGAGGATTCCTAGCCTCAAGTCGTGAGCTAGAACTCATAACCAAAAATCGTAGCGTATCAATCCTCGTCTAAAGACAGCACGGCTCTCTCCCTCTCAAATCGCTACGTGAATCGCTACTCGTTCGTTTCGTCTTAACGTGCGGATCAAAGTTATTTATAATTAAGTGTGCTACTTAGCGAGGGGTCCGAAAACTTCCGGTCGTGCTCCGCTCGCGATCGTTCTTCTGCCGCGCGTTCAAGATTTCCGTTCGACGCGTACAAGATCTCCACTACGCGAGAGGCTTCGATGCAGGAAGCTGAGACAAGATTTCCGTTCGCGATATCTGGCAGAAAAGTACGAACGACTCAGAAGATTTCCGAATCCGCGGCGCACGATCCGTTGTTCCCCCTCGCGTCTTTTTCGATGTGACGATACGCATAGTCGTCACTAGCGCTACGGCCCTGGCGGCCACCAAGCACACGTTCAGCGTGCGCTCCTGTGCCCGAGCGGTGGGGCAACCGAGCGGTGGGGCAGCCCCAGCGGTGGGACAGCTCCCACCGCCCGCACTCGGGGTATAAATAGGGGACTCGAGCCGACTCGAGTCACCAGTCCTGTCCGACTCCTGTTCCCGACACGACCTCTCTCTGAGACCGCTTCACCACGTTGGGCGCTCCCAACGACTTCCTCCGTACAGAGAACGGGTGCTTCCGTCCTCACCTGGGCGCTCCCAGGGTACGGGCCTCCCCAGCTGGGTGCTCCCGGTTGGCATTACCTGCCCTTTCCTGCCTCTGGGTCGGGCGCTCCCGACCCCCTCCGCCGTACGGAAGACGGGCGTTCCCGTCTTCAAGCCGGGCGCTCCCGGTGTACGGGCCGCTCAGTTGGGCGCTCCCGACTGAGCTCCTGACCGACCTGTCTACCCGCGAATCCGCAAGGCAACCGTGCCTCCGTCCTGGCCCGCGAATCCGCCAGGCAACCGTGCCTCCGTACTTACCCGCGAATCCGCAAGGCAACCGTGCCTCCGCGCCTGTCCGCGAGTCCGTCTCTGTCCGACCGCGCATCAACCCG
>NW_020211339.1:778-17494 GCF_003070985.1 Temnothorax curvispinosus | reverse complement strand
GAGCAATTTTTCTGTACCTTGCGAATCTACAAATTCTAATGATTTTCGCTTATATTAACGTTTACATTGTTACTAACTTTATCATTTATTTATAAAAAAAGTAAAATGGAGCAAATTATGAAACATGCATATTATGAAGGAGCAAATTAAGCAGATTTTTTTCATGTATCGTAAGTTTCATTACTGTAGAGGTCGCTGGCTGGGAGCTTGTGGGTGCCCTGCGGCCACATGCGCATGCTCAGTGGTCGCACGCGCATGCAAAGTGCGCCAATTTTATAGCGTTTTCGATTGGGAAAAAGTTAGTGCGCACCAGTGCGCACTCAGTTCACATGAACACTGGACAAGTTCCATGGGTTGCACTGAATAGTGCAGGTGAAAAAGAACACGCCGAAATTTTCAGTGCCACTTGAGTCGACTAGATCGCGGGAAGAACGAAAAAGTAACCTCGGCATCTCGTGTTCAGTTAAGTAATGATTTTTACTATATGTAATTAAATAATATAAAAGATGATCAAGAATATCACGTATTTATCAATAATTATACACATTTAAATGCAATAAATTATTACATACAATGGCACAAATAAAAAAATTTTAATTTACCTAACCTAACCTAATCTTTGAGTTTTTACTAATATTTGATATTATTCATTTAGGATTGAAAGCATTTTCATAATGGAAAAAATAAATGTCGCGTGCAGTTTCTGTGGAATTGTTGGATCATACAAGACTATATTGAATCATATTAATAATGATCATCCCGATCCAGAAACTAACAATTGTGAATCCCAGGCTGGATGTAGCAATGTTCAGGAATCGCAAGAAAATTCAGAAGTAGACGAGACTGATAATAGCAAAAGTAATATATTTGTTTTTTGTGGAAATTATGAACAAATAATATTTTTTACTGTGCTGCTTATGGCCAATTTTCTCACCTCTAGATAACTTTATCTAACAGATAACTTGGTGATTATTGGTAAATAGATTATAATAGACATTTATCAATGCAATGAAGGTCTAATAATACAAATATTTTAAGATTTGGTAGAATGGAGTGAAGGTGAAACGAAATTTCTCCTAGATAAATATGGTCAATACATGGTTATGATTGGTCCGATGAAACAATTTAAAACAAAGAAAACTATGTGGGAAAAAATAGCAATGGACTTAAAAAATATTTTTGGTGTCCAAAACACCCCTGCAATGTGAAAATCGGTATAAAACCATCATGAAACGAAAGAAGAAGGCAATCGATAACAACAAAAGTACAGGGCGGAGTAAAATGACTGTTCCTTATGAAAATGAATTATCAGGAATTGTAGGATTAGATGATAGCATAGAACCTGAGGTATAATTTTAATTTTAAATCATGTAATCAATCTTATAAATTTTTAATTATATTTTGTAATTTTAACATTATTTGTGTATAAATATAGGTTTTAATGGACGCCAAAAACATCTAGTTGTAAACAAGAAACGAATATTATCTAATTTTGGAAATGAAACCAAAGAAAACGTTTCTGATAAAGAGACAAATGCTAAGAAAAAGAAGATTTCTAATAAGATCAATCAAAGTGTCGAAGACACTTTGAAGGAAATACATGAAAAGAAAGAAGAAGGTAGAGAACGAAGACATCGAGAAAAACTTGAGTTGTTTAAACAATTTTGTGAGAAATATTACGAAACGAAAAGTGAATAATATAACATTCCTAACACTTTCAACGAATAAATTATATACATTTATATATATGTAAACCCCTTCAGGGTTAGCCGAGTAAACAAGGGAACGGGCTTGGAAAAATTAGCGGGGAAAGAAGACCCTGTTGAGCTTGACTCTAGTCTGGCACTGTAAGGAGACATGAGAGGTGTAGCATAAGTAGGAGATGGCAACATCGCCGGTGAAATACCACTACTTTCATCGTTTCCTTACTTACTCGGTTAGGCGGAGCGCGAATTACTTCCAAATATTGTACCAAAGTATTTGCATTATTTTTAAATATTCTACCAAACTTAATATTGTGTCATGTTTTGTGTTCATTATTATTATTTTTTATTTTATTTTAATTTAAAGACTGTTACACAAATTAAGGCATTAATAATAGAATAAGAATTTTATTTTATTTTTGTAATTTTATTTTATTTTTGTTATTTAGAATAAGAATGTAAGTGCAATGAAAAAAATAGATATAATGAGATGCAAGAACTATAAACATTAAAACATTTAACAAGTAATAGATATTGTTTTATTTTTTATTCATGTTTTTTAATAAAATGTACATATGATCCAAAAACCTTTAAATTAAAACTATCACCTATTTACTATTAACTATTATCAAATGATTCGCATATTTCATTTCTCTTCTGCTCTCCTCTTCTTTTTGCTTCTATTTCTCCCAAAACTTGGGAATCATTGATATATTTAATATTTAATATATTTCATCATTATTGGGCTCGTTTATTAATTCTATGTCGAATGAATCCTTCAAATCAATACACAAATTATGCAATACGCAACATGCCATTATAAATTTTGACACTTTTTTGACATCGTGAAATTGTAATTCTATTAGCTGACGAAATCGCGACTTTAACAAGCCAAATGCATTTTCGATAAGCACTCTAGTTCCACAAAGCTTTTTGTTATATATTCTTTGTGATCGAATAAGATTTCCATAATCTTTATAAGGTGTAAAAGATATTCCCTTATTGGGTAAGCACTATCGCCTAACAAGTGATACTTTCCATTTTAACATATACCACTAATATTTTTGCTTATGAAGGATAATGTGAATGTCCTGCTATCGTGAAGTTTGCCAGCCACTCCAGAGAAGGCGTCAATAAATCTCTTCTTATCATCACAAATTCCTTGTAATACAAGACTCGTTTTGTCATGTCGATTAGCGTAAGTAGATCTTATTTTATACTTAGGAGTTCGAATGTTTATATACAATCCATCAATACATCTTAATACATTTGGAAAACCTGATATCTGAAAAAAAATAATTATTTATTATTTTAATTTATAACAATTCAATAATAATTAAAAGTAATTTTCTTTTATTTAAGTAACTTTTTATGTAACCTTTGAAAAACGATAAGCCAGCTCATCTTTTTCTTCGTCATTATTAGGAAACTTTATAACATCTTTCGCTATGCTTAAAAGATAATTCATAACCCTTGATAAAATCGTTTCGCAGGTTGAAATAGCTGTATCGAATCGATCTGCTACGTCTCGCATCGATGATTTGTTTCCTGCAAGCCTATAAAATATATTATATCAATTTTTACACAATTATAATTATTAAAAGGAACTGTTTTCTGCTGTACTAACCACAAAAAAGATAAAATATGCTTTTCAGCAGAAACTGCTGATCTACCACCATGCATTTCATTTTTTGGAAAGAAATCTGATTGCTGAAAACCATTTATTAATTGCTCACATGTTTCTGGACACATTCTGAAGTGCCTACAGAACTATGACAAATATAAAAATTATTATTATTCAGTATAAAAATGCTATTATATTACATTAAGTACATTAATTATATTTTAAAAAAGGGTATAGGTTCAATATTTATATAAAAAGATATAACACTTACGGTGTCATTATCCATTTTTTTCACACATTCTACATAATTTACAGTTTTTGGAATTATTCTTCTAGTTCGAAGAGTTGTAATTATTTCTTCTTCCTCGCTTGAACTAGAAGAAGATTCCAAAAATGTCTCCAAAATATTAAAGAGAGCCAAATCCGAATTGCTCATTATGAATTTTCGTTCGTTATTATTCAAAAGAATGCCCTACTGCTTGCATGCATCCAGTGCACTGAACTGGCACCGTCAAAATATTTTGTGCCACTTAGTGCGCACTGAGTGCGCACTATGCGAGTGTCGTGCGTTCAAACGAACACGCATCACTAGTCAAGTGTGCATTGGCACTGCCAATCGAACACGCGCCTGACACTCAGTGCAGCCAGTGCACCCCAATCGAAAACGCTATTAACAAAATTGACTGGGTCGCATCCCATTGGTCGTCGTGACTCGACATACCTACTTTGCTGTCAAATCTATTGATATGAAGTAAATGAATGTAAAAACACCTGTCTCGGACCCCATTGGCCCTTTCGCATGCAAAATTCTCCTCCAACGGTTCATCGTTCGTCGATGATTAATCGCGGATCGATCTCGATACTCAAGAGTAATATGTATAGTGTGTAGAGTGTAAATATCATTGTGACTGTTTGTACGTCTGGAAAGGTGATTATAATTGGAATAAAGATGATTAATATGACAACTATGTATTCTTTGAACTGCATCGCTCTGATTGGTCGTTCTACGTTAGATAGTAAGGTTGTGACCGAACTTGTGATCTCGAATTGGAATAAACTTATTTGTAATAGAATAAAACAATCGCCACTGTGTTTTAGACACTGACACAGAACGTATATGCCCGTCAAAGGTATCGACAATGGGCTCGATTGCTTCCTTTCTTCCAAGATAGCTATCTTCACGTCGATGGCTCGTCCTCTGGATCCGCACTCGCTTTCACGTCGCGTGAGATGCTTATATATCCGGTTAATTAGGATAGGAATATATTTTAATGAATTATAATTTGTATTGAATAAACAATAACAAATATATTTAATTAAAGTAATTTAAATCGACCGTGACTGGCAATATATAACGTCTTTTCGATATGAACATTGAAAAACTGTGAGCCAACTTGGTTTGTCGGATTCACACAGCACTTTTTCGGATCAATCATCGAGACATTATTAATTTTGACCATGGTTTTGGTCAGTTGATGTAATTTTTAAATTAAATAGTTTTTAAATTTTATTGCGAAAAATATTACCCCAGCCAGGGTTTGAACCTGGAACCTCCCGTATACCGTGCGGGTGTCTTGCCAATTCGACCACTGAGGCTGTGGTAATATTTATCGCAATAACAACTATAAGATGGAGCACCGATTCTTGGGTCGACGGTGTATAATAAACAGAATAATAATTAATATATAATAATAAAATATATTTAATCTTCGGTACAAGGTACACTGAAATGAGGCTAACGACAATGCCACTGCCGGGTCTATCCCATAATACGAATCGGTATATCTTGTAACGATGCACCCCTTACGACAAAGCATCGTCCCCGGCTACCACCCGCCGGGAGCCGCCCGACCGATTCCCCGTCGGGCGAGCACAGGGCGCGGTGCGCCCACATTTTTTAAGTATTCGAAACGCACCGTGTGCGCGGGAAATCCGCCGCACCGGTGCCTTCCCGCACGACGCCGACGCGCGCCGAAGCGAGCCGATCCCCGCCGAAGCGAGCACGCGGGATCGCGCCGCTCCCACCACCGCGCCGTCGCCTGACGATCGGCCTCCCTCCTGCCAAGCTCACCGCGCCGAGCGGTATAAAAAGCCGGCGCGCTCGACGAAGAGACACTTCGTCTTTACCACGGCTCTCCGCTATTCCTGACGAAGCTACCTTCCGAATCCTAGGGCAACACGTACACCGAGGTCCAGAGTTCTGGTTCTCGACTGAGGGTTCTCAGAATGTTCCCGAGCTCCCTGACACTTACCCCGACGGCCACGGCACCGTGGGGTCGAGCGTGCTCGGCCTCGCAGCGAGGGTTCTCACGACCGTGACTCCGGGATTCCGCCATCCTCCGATGCAATATACCGCGCTTCGTTGTGTTAATTCCGTTCGGCTATCATATACCGAGTTTCCGCATTTCGGCACACCGGCACTGCCGATGATTCCTGTAGAATATCTAATTCGGTTCATATAGCATATCTGATATTTGTAGCCGCGTTCCGTATTTAATGTACCGCGTTCCGTTATCGTCTTATATCTTTATTGTATGTATTAATTCGGTTCATATAACATATCTGATATCTGAAACCGCGTTCCGTATGTAATATACCGCGTTCCGTTATCGGCTATCTGTAGCCGCATTCCGTATCGTCTTATACCTTTATACCGCGACGAACTCCGTTCTGTAAAATACCGCGCGGCGTTACTCCCTCCTCTGCGTACCGCATCTCGAGGCAAAGACTCGAGTTCCGATATTTCGCATACCGCGTCGCGTGCACCGGCACTACCGACCACTGTAATCTACCGCGTCCAGTTTGTGTGTAATACCGAATCCCGAGTATTTTATATTATAGTTCATATTATCGTTTTGAATAAAATGCATGTTACTGTCACATGGCAAATTGATTACTGTCTCTGGGCCTTTCATCGAACTCCCGATCCTGTAAACCAGTCCGCGTTCGATAAAGTTAGGCCGTTACAATCTAACAATGAATTGTCGCGTATCTATCGCTCGCTTTGGTACAAAGATAATTATAAGAACACGTTCACGCGCACTAATCTTTCCCCGATACGAATATGCGAAAGCTATTTCTTAAGCACGATAACCGTATAGATTCGATTTACGGAAGAAGCACACTCTATGGCATCAAAGAACCATACTTCGAGGAGCTCTACCAGGGAAAGAACCTCGAGCTGAAAATTCTCTCCCTTTTATACTCTCTCTAGCTGTTCATTCCCACCATCTCTCCTGTGGCCAATGAGCAGCTAGTTCTATTCTCCAGCCATCTCACTCTATCATGTAGTCGACTCGTTTCAACAAAATTCTCGGAAATCTCTCGAGCAGTAAACAACTTTGGTTTCATATTACGTCAAAGGCATATGCCGACGTTCGCGTAACGGAAATTTATGACAAAATAATATTTCATGCGACTACATGTTTTCAGATAATATTTTAAATAAAATTATGACTCTATGAATTCCGTTTTCTTTTTTCCTTTCAATCACGCAATATCATACATGCTTTTACATCGAGTACGGTTTTTCCCTTCTCATTAACATCATTCGCATTTAATATCGCGTTATTATTCATTAATTTTCTTTTTATTTTCAGGTTTTATTCAGGCATTCCAGGATCAACAGGATTCGTCAGGTAAGTATCCCGGTAAGTATAATGAACGTAACTGAGACGTTAAACTAATGAAATAATGAAGTTTTCCCTTTTTCAGGAATTTCAGATAAAATAAATGAAAAAGTAACGATCTGACGCTACGTGTAATTCTATTCAGTCTTAAAAGATGATATTCCATCGTAAAAAGTATAAAATTATCGTTAATTAAGAAAATGACCTTGACTTTGAAAAAATAAAAAAATTGAGAAAAGCACCTCAGACTAACAGTGTTTACAATCATTGAAACTCATATCCATGGTCAAATAGGCATCATAAGGCTTACTCTCAATTTTTACCACTAATTTGTAACTTTGAAAAATAATTAGAAATTTAAGAAATTTATCATATGACTGACTTCTAAGAGTCGCAACAATCATTTTAAGACTGATTAAAAGTTATTCGGACTGATAGTTCAAAAGTTCGTTCGAATCGCTGAGTTAAAGTTATCGGCGGCGTGTTGCCTCAAGTAAAGTATTGTAAAATTAAACGAATGATACATCTGGGTAGTCTATTTAGACCATTAGAAAGCTATTGAATCTATTCGCAAACTAATCGCATAATAATTGTGAAAGTTGATTCGAACTCACGATTTAAAGTTGCTGGCGGCGTGTTGCCGTAAATGAAATAACTCAAATTAAATAAAATATACGACACGGGTAGTCTCTCTGGACTCCAACAAAATAATTTGTAACGTTAATAAATAATACGCACGATAAACGGCGAAGTTCGTAAGAACTACTGAGCTTAAAGTTTCTAGCGGCGTGTTGCTATCGATCTCAAGTTTCCAGCCGCGTGTTGCTAAACTGGCAAACAGGGTTTTATTATAAATAAACGGTGAATTTATAATCTCTCGGTAAAATCCAAGTCATAGAAATGTCAATTAATCCCTTAACTAACATTCTCACTAAAAACTTTGCAAACTCAAAATCAAAATAAATAAACTAAATATTCGTGTCTCTCTCGACACTGTAAACTTATATGTTACTCTAGAAATAGATATTTATCAAAATAACAAAAGTTAAAGAAATTATATGTTTTTGTCCCGCTTGGACTGTCACTAAGCTAACGTAACGCATTTTTATCGCAATATTGATTATATATGACTCGTTTGGAAGAGTCTTGCTTAAAAAACTTTAATAATATATGTATCTATGGATAACTGTCAAACTATGACTTTTGTCATGTTTAAAGTATAAGAATAATCTCATTATGAGATACGTTAATAATATTTCGTAAGTTACAGGATTGGTACCTACAACTACGCTGGCTGCGAATCGGCTGGCTCTGCGTCATCCTTTCGGATAGTCTGGCTCGGCTCGATTAGCTGATCTTCGTTGTCATCCGGCTCGCTACTGTCAACCGCTATGGTTGTCGCTGAACTGCTGCTAATGTCAAGTTTGCTTTCAGGATCTTTGGGAATAGGAATCGAGGTGTGTATTCGGGTGTCGAGTTTTATTTCACCCTTAGTTTTAACCCCATCCCTTGCTGGCGCGGTGTCTCGCTTTCCCTGCATCTGCGCTGCGTTCTTAGCCTTGAGTAAAGCTTCGAGTGGTGTCAATGGAGCTGACGACCCTTTGGGCGTCGATTGCAAGGTTCTACTTTCACCCGGTGTGAATAGGCTAGTAACAGTATGCAGATAATTGCTATTGCAAATAGGATAAAAATGAAAGATAGGACTAAGATACGGAATTTATCCGAATCCATCGCTGAATGTTGCTTTTGCTAACTCTGGCCTCTGATTGGCTCTTTTCGTGACTCTAATAATTACTTTGCTTAAACTGTGAATTCTTTCTCCAGGATAGTTGGGATTGGTGAATGTGTGTTTTGATTATATTTCAGTCGTGTGTTTGAGTCAGTTTTGTTTTTAATATGTACCAAACGGTTCGCTTACATGTATACGCGCTTATCTCGCGCTGTCGCTTTGAGAATTAAATAACTTAAAGAAATCAAATAAAATGTTCGTGTAAAACTTTGGCATGCTCAATTGCACCTTCGCTACCTATCCTCGTCCTCTATGTGACAATAAAATCAAAATAATAAAATTCTCGTATAAATATATAAAATAAAAGAAAATATCTCTCGCTAGAGTTTTTCGCGTTCTTGCGTTTCACAATAACATATCCTAATCTAATTTATTATAATATATCAAAAAAGGTTCGTTTCACACGGGCTTACGCCTCCGTGCGTTGGGATTGGTCCTCCGGGACCGTCGACTCGACCACCTCCTCCGCTGCTGGGGATTGGCTGGCCACGACGTCGTCAACCTCGGCTGATCCGGCGGGCTGATCCGCACCCTCGGCAAGAATTATCGCCTCTGCTACCCCTTGTGGTATCTGCTCGAATATTTGCGCGATCTCGGTGTCCTCGAGACTCGCCTACTCCTCATTGGCCGCTTGTGTCGTCGGCGCCATCGTCTCCGTCATGCCCGCGCTCGGCTCCGTCGCCCGCTTCACGCTGATTGGCTGTTGGCAGTCGTCTAAGGTGCAAGCGGAACTCGATGTTGGAACGGATGATTTATCACCCGGTTCCAACGTCACGTACACTATAGCATTTTAGTTAACTAAGGCTGCGTTCGAAATAGCACCTGTGTCTTTTATCTTAAATCTGAAACGTGTGTACCAAGTGGCAACGTTTGTAAGACTTGTAACGGAAAACAGTGTTGTCCGTTAAAAACAAAGATTTAAAAGTATAAAACATTGTCTTCAAATTATATAAGTAAACCAATCTGCTCAAACCATTACTCCACCAGCAGTGATGTCCCTTTTTTTAGACGCAGTATTTGCAAACATGCATTGATGAATGCTGCTGTTAAGGAGGAGCGGGAATCGATGAAAGTTACATCAGACAATCCGTCACCGTCACCAACTGTGGCATTATACAACAACGAGAGAACGTTCTCAAGTTGCCGGTATAACGGAAGAAGAAAGTGACAAACTTGATCGGTAACGAGTCGGCAAACTTGATGGAGGTATGTCAAAATTCTTTTACAAATCAGTCACAGCTTTAGTCTTTTATAATGACGCTTTCAATGAAACAATTAGTGACATATCGTGTATTGCATATAATTTTCAGCAAGTCTCCATATATATACAGGTGGACAACACCTTGTGTGCTGCTTTTGCTCGAGACTTACGAAGCAAATGAGAAAATATTTACCGATGAAAAACAATCTGAAAAGAAAACGTGGGAGGAGGTTTCTGAGATTCTGTGAAACGTAATGGACATAATGTGACGGGACTGCAATGTGTGCTGCCAAACTGAAAAGCTTCAAATAACTACCATAACAAAACCAGTCAAAGATCTGTAACGATAAATCAGGCAATGACATGCAGGAAATAGGAAGATAGAGGACTTGTGAGCAACATTTTCTTGATTGTTTCAATACACATCGTATCTTTCTTTGCGTATCATGGATAACATTTTCTCTACAAAAGCATGGTGTTTTCCTGTGGCCCTTGCATCTTTCTCAGGCTTATCTAAAAAGCAAGATGAAGAGAGTAGGATGAGCGATGTACTTTTATAAAATATTTCCTTTATTATTTGAGATGTAAGATAACATTTTTGTTAACGTTACACGAATATATTTTATTTTCATGAGTATAGTTTATGTTCTTTGAATAAGTATTTAATTACCCATACAGCACGAGAACCTTTCAGAAATATCTAAGAAATGTTTCATTCGATGGATTAAAACATCTGATAAATATTTCGAAATGTTTCTCGGCAACAGCTGTGAGACATCTCTGGATTAGCAAAATGTCCGCGATTCTTGCACTTGAAACCTTTCTGAAACCGTACTGAAAGTTTACCGAAATATATCTGAAACCTTTCACAGATATTTAAAAAATGTTTCAACTGATGGAGTGTTGAAACATGTCATAAATGTTTCAAAATGTTTCCGCAACATCTCTGTGAGACAGCTGTGTGGAATAGCAAAATGTCCGCGATTCTCGCACTTGAAACCTTTCTAAGAAAATGTGTTGAAAGGTTTCCGAAATATATTGCCGTTTTTTTTTTATTCGGGTGGTCACCCATCCGAGTAGTAACCGCACTCGTCAAAGTTGCTTCACTTCCATGATCGAACGGGCTAGTGACGATCCTCTGGTTCTAATGCTTCATTCCTTTTAGCTTATGTTTATATCGTATATAATTTCGTTATTTTAGGTTTTTCTGGATATGATGAGACGATGAGATAAAAATAATACAAAATAAATGAAAAATAATAAAATGTTTATATTATAATTGTTAAAAATTGTTAAAATAAAATAAAATTGTTAATATAATTGTTAAAAATAATAACATAAAACGGCACTGGAAGCACATTTTTCCTTAATACATTGCCGCAAAACTGACGAGAATTGCCAAGTCCGCATGATTGACCGCATCTAAAAAAATAAAAAATTACAAATAAATGCAATGTCTTTATTACAAATATAAAAATTATACCGTTATTTGTTTTAATTATAAACATTACGGAAAAATAATCATTCTACAGTCAAGAAAAGCACTTACTTATTTTATTTTACTTCTTTCAACCAAGTTTTCTCTCAGTGAAGAATATTTTCTTACCGATGGTTTGGAAATATCTCCGACACGAGTCAAGAATATTGCTTGGAGTAAATATAATTCTTACAAAGACTTTACGGTACGTTTGCAGTTATACAAACGTGTGTACCGTTTACTTGATCCGCAAATACACTCGTACAAAAAAAATAGGGAATACTTTAAGAACCCTAAAAATTAGGCTATTTTCAAACTGCTGTAAGTCGGCGAAAAATTATCGTAAAAAAAAATCTAAAGAAGCATTTTGAAGCTTGAAGTTACAACTTTAACGCACTTTCGGTAGATTTTTAAAATTTTTTTATTTTCTATGTTGTACGCTTTAAAAAAAAACACATTGATTTGTTCTTTAAAATTAACTTATGTTTGACTACTTAAAACTCAATTAAAAAATTTGTTTTCAAAAAATTCAATTAACGTTTCATAAACTACATAATTTTACCTACAAAATGCTTTTTTTAAATTTTTCTACGATTTTTTTTGACCGATTTACACGATTTTGAAGCAAACCCTGTATTTTTTAGAAAAATTGACGTAACTCGATGAAAAATCATCGTAGAACAAACAAAAAAAAGCATTTTGAAGCTCAAAATGTCAGCTTTAACGTGGTATCGGTGACTATAAAAAATTTTTCTGTCTTCCTTGTTTGGTGCTAAAATTAAAAATGTTGATTTATTCCTTAAAATTACACATTTTTATATATAACACTCTGCAGTTTGATAAAAAATTTTTTTCACAGAATTCAATACAAATACTACAAACTGTAACATTTTACCTACAAAATGCTTTTTTTTAAATCTTCCTACGATTTTTTTTGACCGATTTACATAATGTTGAAGTTAACCCTTTTTTTCTTGAAAAATGACATTTACCGCCGACATTAGCATTAACCAATGTGCACCACGTGAAGGTTGTTGGTCGGATTTTGCACATCGTGTGTGTGATAGAGACCCTATAAAGAAAGACTCGCCAACTCATTCTGGACTCTGATTGGCTGGGGTCTTAATCGTCTAAAAGTTCAGATGGTGCACTCCATGTTACACCATTTGTACACTGTGTGCACTATGAAGACATATAATATACCTGTCATACGATAACCTGCTGTTTTATATGTTACATTGAAATAATTTCATACGGATGTGTAATGTATATATATTTATGAACATCTATTGTTGGTAAGTTAATTATCATGTCTAAGTAACTTATAAAAAAATTTTGAATTAATAAAATGTAAAGACGATCTATAATTGAATAAATAGGTTAAGTTAAAGAGATACTTATTTTTTCATCAATAATATTTTTATCGTAGATTTGCATTTTATAATTTGCAATGCCGCACACTTGTTGCGCACCAAGGTGCTTCATTAAATCCGATGAAGAATATGCATTGATGCGATTTCCTAAAGAAGAGCAGCATCAAATGCTATTTTCGGCAAGAACGCGTCAAAACGTTCTTTGGAAAATCTTAGATTGTGTGAAGTGAGTGTACATCATAAGAATGTTATACAGGATTATTCAAATAAAAGTAGTTTTAAAAATGTTCCTTTATTTTCAGGTACACTTTGACCAATCTGATTTATTGGTAGTGGGTCGCCGGAAAGAAATAAAAAAAGGTGCAATACCAGCACGGTTTTGTCAATGTTCCTCTGTCGATTTTTGTAACAAATCGCAAACTAGTAAGCGAAAGAAAAAAGGAACTCATGTGCGCAATGTTAAAACAAAATTGGATTCAGAGAATTCAAATCAACAGTATATAGAGCATTCTTACAGCTTTATTTCTTCTGTACTCACAGAAAATCGTGTTCCTTTAAAACAAATTTCGCCAAATATTGTAGAACATTCTTATAATAATCCAATTTTGAAGCAAAAACATATTTATAATAAAAATTCTGGTAAGGATCATAACATATATATATATATAATATGCAGACTTACATGCAAAATGTTAAAATTACAATTTAATCATTTTTTGTTTTTTTTCAGATCTTCAAATTAACACATGCAAACAAGTCAGCAACTTTCAACTGCTTGTGGAATATATAATAAAAATTGTACGAAAATTGGTACAAGATTTTCCAAGAAACAAATGTGCGATATAAAACATGAAACTAATTGTCCATTTACTGTATCTCCAGTGCAAATTTGTGAAATTAAAAAGACAATAGAAATGGAAAGTTCTAAAGCTAACTCTCCGCATGACATAAACATGAACATAATGGAATCTTTAACTGAGAAAATTGATCAGTCAAAATCTCAAAAGAAATCTGAAACCGATGAAAACAAAATACAAGGAAAATACAAAGAAAATAATAAACGTGAGCAAAAAAAAGGCAAACAATCAAATTACTGGATGCAAGATTTTAGAAAAATCTGTAAAGAAAATTTTAATTTAAAAGAAGAAATTAAGATCCTGAATAATTGCTTACAAAAAACTCAAATTTATTTTGGCAATGATCAATTACGAGTTCTAAGAACAGGCACTTCTAGAGGCATGAAATGGTCAAAAGATATCATTCTTAAAGGTTTGAGCCTGCGATTTACTTGTGGAACCAGAGGATACAATTATCTTCGACAAATAATGGCGCCGCTTCCCTCTGTGCGAACGTTACAAAGGAGTATAGAACATATTAAATTTAATCCAGGACTTTTGGATAGCGTCTTTTTACGTCTACAAGAAATGATACATAATATGAATGAAAATGACAGAAATTGTGTTCTTATTTTCGACGAAATGAGTATTGAGCAAAGGATAGATCTTGATCCTAGTACTGGCGCTTATATTGGTTACGTATCACTTCCTGGAGTACCAAAGCAGCTAGCATCAAAAGCTTTAGTTTTTCTTCTCGCAGGCATTCAAAAACGATATAAACAAGTTGTTGCCTATCATTTCACAACAGGTAAAGCATATCATGAGGCCATTGTGGAAGTTATTATGAAAATATTAGAGAGATGCGAGCAAATTGGATTTAAAGTTCTCGCTTTAGTTTGCGATATGGGAAATAGAGGATTATTGGCGCGCCTTAGATTTTCTCACAAGAAAAACTTTATGATTTACTCACGAACACATCCCTTTAATGCAAATAGGCTGCTGTATGCTATGCCTGATTTCATTCATGTTTTCAAAAGCTTGAAAGAAATGTTCATGAAGAATAAGATAATTTATCTTCCTGACGATGTGGTACATAACGAAAAACTTGAATCTAATATTATAAATTTTGAATATATAGAATGGCTGGAAGATCGTCAACTCAATATGAATCTGAAATTTGTCCCTCATTTAAAAAAAAACAACCTTGAAACCATCTCATTTTTCTAAAATGAAAGTTTCTTCTGCTACAAATGTTATCAATCCTCATACTGCTGGAGCTTTATTACATTTTAGTCAAAAGAAAAATGATTCTTCGATGCAAACTACAGTATGGTTTGTACTTCTCTTGAGGCAATGGTTTAAAGTTATGACATCACGAAATATTACTTATGCTCTTAGTTTTTATAATATGGAATCCTATAATAAGGCTGTGTCTGTTATTCGTCTTGTTAGTTATATTATGAAGCATGCTAATTTTGGAAAAGATTGGAAAGTTGTTCAAACTCATGCAGTTATGTGTTGCAAAGTTGCTTTAGAATTGCATATTTACTTACTGATAAATGAAGGTTTCGAATTTGTATGCATGGGTAGATTTTTACAAGACAGTATCGAAAATGAATTTTCAAGTATTCGCATTCAAAGACCAAAGCCATCTGCACGAGACTTTAAATTTAGATTAAAGCAGCTGTGCGTAGCAGGATGTCATCAGAAAATAGATAGTGCCAGTTATAATTTTGATGACTCTTTGAATCTTATACGTTCATTTATAAAAAAAGAAGAAAGTACAAATCCGTCTTTAATCGAGTCAAATATAATATTTCCACATTTAAATAATTGTAAAGAAATAAGTATAGAAAAAGAAGAAATTTTGTATAAAATATGTGGACACGTGGTCTACAAATTGAAGCCGCATATAAAATGTGCCGATTGCTTCTTAAAACTTCTTCATTCAGAAGATGTTCCGCATCCAAGAGCGGGCTTCACTTTAGCGTCAGAATTAGTAAATGATGCTTTGGTAAAAGTATCAGATGAAGTATTTCAATTGTTTAGAAGTGTTGAAGTTATTTTACAAGCTATAAAACCTCAGTTGAAAAATATAAAATCATCCATTAAATTGCAAATCCAGAATCATATACACACAGTTTTATCACATCTCAGTCTTTCTACTTGTCATGATATTCGGCCACAGTTGTTAAAAAAAACTTATAGGAATGAGATTAAATCAATTATCTGCAAATTTAAATCTCATTCGCTCAGATCAAAGTAAGTCATCTGCTTTTGGAAGTAAAAGCATGGGATCCAGATTATTGGCAGACAATTTTAATCCAAATATTAGTAAAAAAATTAATAAGAAAACTTAATTATTTTTTCTCATACTTTTACTTTTAATGATTGGATTAAATTGCTTAATATTTGTTTTTTCATTATTACTTTTTACATATTACTTTTATCTTTTGTTTTGATTAGTGGTATCATAGATTTTTGATACTCTCTGATACATATACATATATAATATATATATATACTTACATATATTGTAATGAAATATTGTGCTAAATATGAATGCCAAAGAGTTAACATCGTTTGTTAATATTCTTTTAAAGTTTCTTTTTTTAAGTCATATTATTGTTTACGTATTGTAATAATAAATGGGCATCTTTAATTATGTTATTTTTTGTGATATAATATGTAATAATTTGTTTGTGATATAGTATGTGACATAGTATGTGATATAGTAATAAAATAAATAGAAATATATTGTGACAAAGTTTATTTTTATTATCCTTTATCTTAACATACATTAGTATAGTGTTATATTATTTATATGTATATTATTTATATGATATAGTATTATATGATATAGTAGTAATAAATATAAATATATTCTGATAAAGTTTATTTTTATTATCCTTTATTGATATAGTATCTTAACATACATTAAACGATTAATAATAGCTTACAAAAATTTCACATTTTATTATATACAAATATTTTACAACTATTATAAAAAAAAACAATTAAAGTAATATAAATCGACCGTGACTGGCAATATATAACGTCTTTTCGATATGAACATTGAAAAAC
>NW_020211339.1:0-678 GCF_003070985.1 Temnothorax curvispinosus | reverse complement strand
CGTGACTGGCAATATATAACGTCTTTTCGATATGAACATTGAAAAACCAAGTTGGCTCACAGTTTTTCAATGTTCATATCGAAAAGACGTTATATATTGCCAGTCACGGTCGATTTAAATTATTTTAATTGTTATTCTATATACTGGCGAAAGAAATTTATTATTCTGTTTATTATAAAAAATATGATTTTAATTCAATAAAATTTAAACTTGTTCTGCAGAATTAGTTCCATAACATTTCTAACATTCTTTAACATTTCATTTTCTTTTTAAAGTTTTCGCACAGCTCTTTTAAGAACGTTCTCTTGTGATAGTCCCTTTCAAAAGTTCCGCGCGCCGGGCGAAAGAAACTGCTGTACGCAGCGCCTCTCTAGAGAGGGAAACTTTTTACTATGACTGTACGCGCACACATAGCGACGCTCTATCTGTATATACGCCCATACTAGCTTACGTCGAGGATACGGCAACACTGCGCCTCAAGCTCAGAGTTGCGCGCGCAGTAAAAGCAACGAATGTATAGCCGCCAAGCTCCAAGCCTAACCTCTATCATTCTGTGTTGTGTAAAAAATTCCACTTAATTTCGCATTTTAAACGGCAGGTTTGCCAGGAAAAAGGCAGAAAAGAGTAAAAAAAAAAGAAACTTACAGCCATGTCTGCAGTTAAAAAAAGACGTATTCA
>NW_020211338.1:0-1880 GCF_003070985.1 Temnothorax curvispinosus | reverse complement strand
CCTCGGTTCGCGTGGAAAGTGTATACGCCCTTAATCTAGACATTTATCAAAAATAAAGTAAAAATAGGTAAAAAAAAATAGGTAGGGTGCATATTTTTCGGGCTCCCCCGATTGATTATCACTGTCGGAGTCACAACAAAGGTTTATACCAAGAAAACCGCAAGAAAATATCAAAATTCGGAAAAGGCCCTATTCTGAAGAATTACCAAAATCATTATATGTATATATACTTAAGTAAGTCGTTATATACTTTGCACATAATATTATCGAAATGCGCATTATGTAGCTGCACAATTAAAAAATCACCTGTATAAATATCATAGATATCAACAGTCATCAGTCCTTCATAATATAGTCCTACACCGCCCACAAGATACAATTTGTTTTTAAAAAACACAATAATAATATCTCTTCTCTCAACAGGCATACTAAAATATTTGTAAACGATTTTAACAGATATAACATTTTGTTCATTTTATTACTTATCTATTTATTCTTATTTATCTAATAATTATAGGATATTTACACTGTCTCAAGAATCCATTTCTTAGATATCAAAGAATAACGCCATATATTTTTGTTAAAGATTCCTGAACCAATACCATATTCTCCACCACAAAGATACAAATCGTATCCTTAAAAAAAGATCTGAATCGGATCTTTATGAATTCATAAAGATCAACTGTGCTATCTGGGAAGGGTACTATTTTATTTGTCGTGCGACAAATTTTTCAAACATGTTGATTGGTTGCATGATAGAAAAGTTCTCGAGTCTCTAGAAATTTTCTATTTCGTTGCCAATCAATACGCTTAAAAGAAATTTCACGCGCAACGAAGTTGCAGAATGGAGGGATGCGTCAAGTTGTAGAATTGAAACTCTTATTGTATTTTGCACTTACACAAGTTCGGAGGGCATTAAAATACTGTTCTTTTCACATTTGAAGACCTGTCCCAATCCGAACTGGTATGAATCCGAAAAAATGCTCTATGCGTTCCGTTTTCTACCTGCGCATCTGTCAGGTAAACGGTCTCTAGTCTCGGAAATTTTTCTAATTTTAACATAATATTGTAAGGATACATTTTACGTCTATACTGCAAATCCAAATGTGTTATTTTTACACGCATAAACATGTAAAAATGACACATTAGACTGAAGCTCTTTTTACATGCTTCTTTAAGAAGATTTGCAAACGGAACTTTGAATAAATAAATTTGACAAAAATCATATGTTACATTAAAACGTTAAGAGCTACACCTCTCAACGTTATGCTACACCTCTCACATATTTAATAAAGAACTCTTATACACAAACAAAAATCGATGTTGACCTTGGGAGTTCAAGCTACATATGATCCATATATGGACTTCCCATATGGACCTTTAATCGCATATAAAGCTGGATCTAATCAATCAAATCTTGAAGAAATATGAAACTAGCATGCCCCGCCGGGCTTCGCCCCGGAGAACATGTGTATTAAGACACGCAAATAGTCTCTCTCTCTCTCCCTCCCTCCCCCCTCCAAAAAGATCGGTAACGAAAAATTATATATTTTATAGCACTCCCCGGGAAAAACCCCTACTTTATGTACAATTCTTTGAGATTTGGTCATTTGGAACCTATTTTCAAAAAGATCGGTAACAAAAAATAGTACATTTTATAGCACTTCCCGGGAAATTTTACCCCTACTTCATGTATAATTCTTTGAGATTCAATCAATTATTTCTCGAAAAATTGAAAAAATTTCAGTACCGGCTTCCAAAAAGATCGGTAACAAAAAATTATACACTTTATAGCACTCCCCGAAAAATTCTGCCTCTGTTTGATCTATAATTCTTTGAGATTCGGCCAATTATTTCCCGAAAAATTAAAAAAATTAAAA
>NW_020211337.1:0-12374 GCF_003070985.1 Temnothorax curvispinosus | reverse complement strand
GAGGTCAAAAAGAGTGATGAGGGATCAAATAAAAGAGAAGAGGATAGAAACTATAAAGAAAGAAATGAGGCCAGGAGAGATAAAAACGAGAGAGAAGCCAGAAGCAAAGAGGAGGAAAGCAAGCGCGAGAAGGAAAAAGCGCGACGAATAGCAGAAGACATAGAGGAAGATGTAAGAAGAAGAAGAGAAAAGAAAGAAAGAGAGAAGGAGCAGAAAGCAGAGAAAGAAGAAAGAGAGAAAGAGCAAAGGAAGAAAAAAAGAATAATATGGAGGAAAGTAAGAGGAGAAGGTCCGAGGGAAAGAAGAGAACTAGTGGAGATAATAATGGAAAGAGTGACAGGAAGAATAATCCCGGTAAGAGGAGTAGTAGAGGCAATTGGAGCAGACAAAAACGAACTGATGTTTATGGAGCTGGAGGAAGAAGAGGACAAGGAAAAGATAATTGAAAAAAGCGAGAAAATATGGAGGAGATGGGAAGTGGGGGTAGATGAGGAACTTTCAATGGAAGAGAGGGCATATAGACACAAGCTGGTAAACAAAGCAAGAGAGGAAAGAGCGAAAGGAAGATCGGCAGTATTAACAAACAGAAGGCTGTGGATCGACGGGAAAGAGGTGAAATGGGACGAAGAGGGAGAGAGATGGAGGAGGATGTAAATCGCCAAGAAAGAAACCAAGGAAGCAGTGAATGGAATCAGAAGGAACGAGAGGAAGGAAGTCGAGGAGGAAAACGCGAGAGGAAAACCTGGAAGGAAAAGGAGGAAGGAACTGAAGAGAAAAGTTACAGGAACCAGTAGGACCGGAGGAAAAAGGGGGGAGGAACGAGTCAAGGGGGGCATCTTGGATTATATAGAGTCAATATTTTTAACAGACAATATTGTAAAAATACGAAGATAGATAGTAGGAGATGTAAAAGTGGACCCCTTTCTTTGGATTGTATAGAGTAAAAAAGAGGCCAGGCCAGGAGAGCAGAAGTTATGTAACGGTTTGGGTACGTTCCGTAAAAACGCCTTGTAAAGCCGAGAGGCAATTACAATAAAATGAATATATATTATAGTTTTTATAAATAAATATATTAATCGTATTATTTTGCAAACATCTCTACTATTATATAAAGGGGAAAAGTTTGTAGTGTTGTTCGGGGTAATCTTAGAAACTATTGAAGCGATTTTGAAAGTATTGTATATGAAGTAGGGGTAAAATTTCCCGGGGAGTGCTATAGGGTGTATAGTTTTTTGTTACCGATTTTCTGGAAACCGGATTTTCTAATTTCTTCAATTTTTCGGGAAATAATTGACGGAATCTCAAAGAATTATATGTGAGACAGAGGTAAAATTTTCCGGGGAGTGATATGAAGTGTATAATTTTTCGTTACCGATCTTTTTTGGAACCGGTATCCGAAATTTTTCCAAATTTTCGGGAAATAATTAACTGAATCTTAAAGAATTGTATATAAAACAGGGGTAAAATTTCCCGGGGAGTGCTATAGGGGGTGTATAGTTTTTCGTTACCGATCTTCTGGAAACCGGTTTTTCTAATTTCTTCAATTTTTCGGGAAATAATTGACGGTATCTCAAAGAATTATATATGAAACAGGGGTAGAATTTTCCGGGGAGTGATATGAAGTGTATAATTTTTCGTTACCGATCTTTATTGGAACCGGTATTCAAAATTTTTCCAATTTTTCGGGAAATAATTGACCGAATTTTAAAGAGATATTTTCTTAAAGAGATATTACCTCGATATTTCACTTACCGATTACCGATTTTATTCCTTGGTTTTTTAATTGAAAAATCGAGGTTCTGTGTACATCGCGAGCGACCAATCTCAAAATTCCCGAAAAAACGCCTTGGTAAACCAAGGGATGATGTCGCTGATCGGTAAATAAAATATCGGAAAAGCGGAAATGACTCAATAGTGTGAAACTCGAGTAGAAAAAGACCGGTTACGACATGTTTAATCCACGAAAACATTTATGCGGTCCGATTTCAAATTAGAGGCAGTTATGATTCAAATTACGAATATCAATTTCATCCGAGTGTAATAATTGAGAAAATGGATGCAATATGTGATCATTGTCAAGTAAAAAAGTTTAAAACTTAAGCACCTAAAATGTGTTATTCATGCAGAAAAGTTAAACTACTGTCTTTAAATCAACCACCCGACACACTCCTTATGTTTGTCCACAATAAGGATATTGAAACACAAACAAAGTCGTTTCAAGAAAAACGACTCCCGGGCGAAGCCCGGGTAACCAGCTAGTATCTTATAATTTAAACTGAAAATAATATAATCATAGGATGAACTTATATAGTCGTATAAGATTATATATGATCAGATCAGATATTGCATCTCAAAGTATCCGATAGATGGCATTCGATGGAATCTGTTTCTCGTATTTAAAATTTGACGAATAGTGTTATAAGAACGGTATCAAAAGACACAACACTGTCTCGGGTTATGGAGCGGCACAATTTTTGTATCGTGGAGTCTACTTTTATAATAAAGTGGCATACTTAAAAAATAACATTTGAAAATAAACAATTTTCTGAAACTTACTTAAATATATATGTCCTTATATATAATTTTATATAATCATATATGATCATATAATCTTTTATCAGGCCAAAATTCATATATGAGCATATAAGATCGCTTCTTATACGAGCATATAAGACATTATAAGAGATATTTTTTATATATCCTTATATAATCTTATATAATTATATACGACCATATAAGATCTTATCAGGCCAAAATTCATATATAAGCATATAAGATCGCTTCTTATATGAGCATATAAGACATTATAAGAGATTTTTTTTCCGGGTAATGATTCCTATTCTCCTCTGTCGAATAAAATAAGATTGACTTAATATCTTGAGACAAGAGTAATTATAAATTTAAGCTTATATATTCTTGTGTTTAGACTAAATTTTCACGCGATGTTAGCCGTGTTAGCGCCACAGTATTTAGCGCGAAACCGATGTGTGCTACCGTCTTTTGTCAACGCCAATAACGTGATACGCTATTGACCGAGAAGCGTAAGTGTTTATCATACATCAACGTCGTGGTCGTGAATATAAAGGCAGATTAAAACGTAAGTCTGGAAAGGCTATTGTACAACAACCTTTTTCGTTTTACGTTTATCTTTGCCTTAATTAATATATCTATGCTACAACAGACGTCTCGTTCTCTCAGCCATACGCGCGCGAGTAACGTGTTCGTGCCTGTGGTGGATCTAATTATTACCTGTGGTAGATCTGATTTATTATGAATAAAAGTTTACCAATATCTGTGTTTTTGCTCATAATATATATCTGTGTTTCTCAAAAACCTTTACTTTATTCTTTCGCAAAAAGAATCTTGGAAAAATAACATAAGATTTCCTGACAATCTACACTGAGAAAAAAATGTTCTGGATTTTAGTAAATATTTTAGTTTGCATACAACTGTGACTCCATTTATTAAAATAAAGAAAATTTTTCTTTTTATTAGTATATGTGTATTTGCTGAGAAAAAAATATACTAATAAAAAGGAAAATTGTTCTCATTTTAATAAATAAAGTCATAGTTGTGCAAACTAATATTTACTAAAATCCAGAACATTTTTTTCTCAGTGTATGTACAAGTTTTTTTCCGCAAGAGAATATAATAAGATTTTTTTCAGATTCGTCTATAGTTGAATCAAGAATATTATGAGATTATCACAAATTGTTATCTAAATCTTTCTGAGAAAATTAGAGGAATAGCTTCAAGATTATTTTATTCTAGATTTAAGAATTCCTCTATTTAAATCAAAATATTCTTCTTTTAATACTAAATATGATTGGCCCTATTTCGATCCTATTTTATGATAGATTGAAGAGTAATAGCATTGTATTTAGAAGTCTTTTCTGTGGGTGCGCATTCACGCATCGTATGTAGGATAATCATGTACATCACGGCTGTCGCGATGAGCGTGTTGCGCACAATATAAAACAATAACATTATAACAACAGAAAATTAATATACTATCAACGTTATTTATAAGTCCAAATTACAAGGAATTTTGAACTGTGCATTGATCTCAAATAAATGTCAGAGTAACATTTGAAAAATATTTTTTGTAATTTTTTAAAAATATTTTAACAATATTCAGAAAAATCATATTACACATAAAATCAATATTTCTAAACGTTAATTTAATGTTTCTTGCTTACTGGGATATATCTGATTATATCTCAGATATATTTTACTGTGTGGGCTATTAAGGCAAACTTGATATTTTTCTATTCTCACGTCGAGATGTCAAAAAGAATTGGTTGTCGAATGAAATGCTTAGTGCAGGTTTCGAGATATATTCGACATGCACTTGCATCAAATTTGAAACAAGTTGCAGACGCCTGCACGTCTACGAACGCACACGTCGACGTACCCGGAAAATCGAACGAACGTCAATCTTATGCGAATGGGTGAGAAGCGCCACGCCGCGCCGCGTCAAAAATGAAGTGCGTGGCTGCGACCGAATTGAATTATGCATCGCGTGCACGATTTGTGGAAGTGATCGGCAATCGTTTCGCCTTGAGGTCGTTTCCTTGAGTTTTCCGCCTCGCCCTACTACGGCCGTGAACAGAAGGATGCACATAAAGCATCCTCTTTGGCGATCCTCTTCGTCTCGCCTCGCTTCGCCCCCCAGAGGCCGGCCTGGGACACCCGGGCCACTCGCGAGGCACGCCTGCACGCGCGCATCACGCGATACGTGATCGGGGCATTAATTGCCGATTTTAGCGGCGAGATGGGCTACGGGCTTAGCTATGAGACAACCCAATCTCCCATCTCCCCGTACATATAAACTAACGGGCGAGCAGGTGACAAGGTTTAGTCAGTTGATCGTTTCAACCGCGAATGTAGATCCCTCATTGCGCGGGTGCCTTCTGACAGCGGTGACCAGGCCCCGCAAGGAACTATGACGGTTTTACGGTGTTGCTTCAGCAGGTGAGGGTGCCATGCGTTACGCGCCGAGCGTTTACCGATCTATCGTCGTGTTATTTAATTGATAGAAATCGGCGAACGGCACGCGCGGAATCGAACCGAAGATCGATTCCATGCACGCGCCGTTTTGCACACATACTTGTAGAATCGAATCCTCTCTTCTCGAATCAAGGATGATCGCGACGCCACGATATTCCATAATAGCGGTAATTCGCGACGTCTTGTCAATTCCGAATAATTTTATATCCTTGCTGAAATATAGAAGTTTATCGAGCTAGCAGCGAATAAAGCGATAAATACCACCGAGCAGAAACAAAAGTAACCCAGGCAGTACACATGTCCAAAATCAGGACATAAGACGTCTTAAAGCTGTCTCAAAGATGTTTTTAAGACGTCTTATGTGTCCCGATTTTAGACATGATGTTGTCTGGGAACTAATTCTAAAAGTAACTAGTTTCATCGCGAGTCATCTATCGTGTAATTTGACTAAATATCGTATGCAATGCGTTACAAACACGAAGGTTAGAGAAATAGACATATCAGAGCGACGGCGACGGATATAAGGACTTATCGATGTTGAAATCGCTTTTTCGAACAAATTGAAAGGATAAAGAAATAAACGTAAATTGTTTAACGACAACTATGAAGAACTTGTCGATTTTAACGTCGGTTTCTCGAAAGAATTAACATCTGCAAGAATTGCGAGAGGATGAAAAAAGAAAGAGAAGGAGAGACAGTGTGTGTTAACTCATTGAAAAAAAAAATACTTTAAATATTATCAAATATCAGGACATACCTAAATATGCGCCGAGAAGGAAATATAGGCGGCGTATGAGGCGAAGCGACTATTGGTTATACGCATTTTATGTATTTTTCGGTAGAGAGGGAAGTGTTGCATCCACGTGAATCCTATAAGTACGCAGACACCGTACAAAAATGAATGCGAGTTGGTTGATCGATGTCATATTGATAACTTTCACTTAACTACACCGTATGATTTTTACGTACGCACGTGTGCATCGAATTTTGAAGCATCATATTCTACTACAACTTTCTCCAAACTGTAAGTGGCTACTTCCTTGTAAAATAACTCGACCAAACTTTCCTCCGTGCAAGGTAAACGAGTGAGAAGATAAAAGACTGAATCAAAAGTGCTGTTCCTACATAAGTTAGTTTGTATATTTTTAACAACGAAAAAACGTCGTTTTTACATATTTATTTATCTTATAACAATGAACAAACCCCCAAGACAACCCTGATAACTATAATAAATTTTGAAATTCCCATTGCGTCACAATTTAAATTAAAATTAGCTTTATATTCACGTTACATAAACATTTATAAACATTCAACAGTTTAAGTCAACAGTTTAAGCGTTTAAGTGCAGGTTTTAATAAATTAACAAGTATATTGGATGAGCTTCTCGGTTAATATTCCCGGTTTACCCTTGTTGTGAAACTTATTGTTATGCAATCCGTATGCGCGATTATCCGCGACACACTCTACTTGCATGATTCGATCACGCCAATTAAAGGTATCTTATTCTGAATTGTTAATGTGAGGAAGTAAACGTCCCTCGCGGAATTTGGCGGGCGAGCTAATACTATCTACAATAATACGACGCCATATGATTGAATGTATGTATTAGACAAATGTTATGTAGCGAGGCCATGATATCGCGCGATTCAACATTGGTGCGCAAGGTAACAAATTCACAATTGGGAAGTTACTGAATCTAAATAACTATTATTTCGTAACGACGGACAATGAAATAAATTAAACACTAATAAGTAAATGAAAATTGACCGATATGTGAGTAATCATAAATAAATAGAAATGCCTTATTCGGTCAAGCTGGATCTTTAGGCCTAATAATATTTTTGATTACTTGTCGGTTTTAAAACAGTCAATCAATTTAATAATATTGATGCTAATAAGCACCTTTTAGAACATTGCAAAGGGCACTAAATTGAGCATTATTCTGTAGAAAAAATCTATTATTTTTATTAGCATGTACATGGTAAAAAGAATATATCTTTATGAAACTTAAAAAAATGCATCTCATAAAAAAAAAGGATAAAAGTTCGACTGTTGTTATATATAACTCAGCGATATATAACATTTAATAAAAAAAATTTGATAAGAACGGCTATTTCTATAAAAGGGCGCTTTATTAGGAATTCTTCGAAGGGACAGATACAGTTATTAATGTTAAAATATAGTAATGTTAAAATATATTAATGGTTTTTGGAAGCACATTAATGATTGTAAATTCAGATTTTTATCATTTCGAAAACATGCTAGTGAGCTGTGCAACTAGCTAAATGCATATATTTTTGCATTTGCATGCTATTAAAAATGCTGAATTCTACAGAATAGTGTTCAATTCGTTTTGTTTTATCCACATGTTGCAAAATAACAGCTACCTATTTAATAGATATATTGCATAATATCTCGTTAATCAGATGTAGAATGTATTTTACATCCCACGTGAGTAATGTAGAGGGTTTAAAGAGGATACCTTTTATGTCGGGAAAGAAGATTTGAAATCGACAGGGTGCGCAGAAACCGGATGCTATCTGCATCTTATCTTTCTTCTCTATTTTATGTTATTTTACATTCGTGGTGTTTCGTATTCATGGCATATTTATGATGCATGTTCATCGTGTAGGAATTGCCGGTTAAATTTTATTGCTCACTCGCATTATGTATCGTTTGATGAATCACTGTATAGATAAGTGAAGAATTTGTCTCTTAATCTTTTCATTCTCGGTTTTATCGAAAGCAATTAGCATAACACGGAAATATTGATTCAAAAGGATATTCTTTTGCGTTAAAAATAGTGGATTAAAGCATTGCAGAAACGCATCGAGAAACGCAAATATATCTGCGTCGCAGTTGAAGCAGATACATTCACAAATTATTCCGTTTATCCCTCATTTGCACATCCTTTTAGCACATTTGGTCTAATTGTAAGTATCTAAGTCTCTAAGCAAACGATATAATTCTATCGCAACGTCCTTGTCATTTCGAAAAATATGTTGCGGGAATAATATTGTTGCTGAATTTATTATCTATATGATGATACTGACGTGAAAATTACATTTCTTGTAATCAGTTGAATCGTACATCGGAAGAAATGTGGACCTACCTCGCCTTTGTAGTTGTTATCTACATTATATACGCGTTGAAGAATTACATCAGAATCCTCAAATTTATCTTCACCCTCAATGGACCGAAAACAGTGCCCATTCTTGGCAACGCAAACGCTGTTCTCGAAGGAAATCGTGAGTGATTCAGTATTACTAAAACTTTTGAAATTGCTGTATGCTGTTAATTAATCGTCAACTAATCAAAATCGCTGTATGTCTTATCCAGCCATCTGAATTCTATATTGTTCTCATATCGTAAACGTTGCAACAACCCGCAAATAAAATGAGTTTTAAGTTATCCTATTGAAAGACAGTAAATGTATATTCGTATAGTATGTAAAAGATTTTAATTTCTTAGTGATGCAAAGGATGACAAATGAGGCGCAGAGTTACGGTCGCGTTTTTCGAATATGGTTGACACTTCTGCCGTACGTTGTGCTCGTCGAGCCGAAGGACATCCAAATGGTGCTCAGCAGCATGAAGCACACGCGGAAGATATTTTTCTACAAGCTGCTCGATAACTTTTTGGGCAAAGGTCTAGTTACGCGGGATGTCGACAAGTGGAAGGTACATCGGAGAATCTTGCAACCGGCCTTCCATCGCCACGTACTCGAGAGATTCGCTGGAACGTTCAGCGAGTGCGCCGATCGCTTAGTCGACAAGCTGCTCGAGAAGGACGGGAAAGATATAAACGTCACCGTGTTCGTCAATAACTCGGTCTATGATATACTGATCGGTACGTGATGTAAATTGCTTGTACATACTCGAGAATAGATTTTAATGGTCACAAACAGAAAAACTTGGGTTTTATTATCTAAGAATTTCATCTTCGTACGATTACTCAAAAAAACGCTTACTTAGTTAAAAGTAGAAAATTCTTCTGCGTTTTATTTGTAAAATACTTGGAACTATGTATAGCATAGAAATGCTAATTGGCACTTACTTATTGGAATTAATTAATATTTCCAGCCTTTTCCCACTTTCGAAAAGAAGCGTATTTGACTTGCAAAACGAGTTAAAAGTCGACCTTGTTGATTATATTTATACCTTTTGTTTTATAAATTGCAAACATGGAGTGGAGTAAATAAAAAATTGATAACTGTGCGATAGTATACAAATTAGGATGTATGGTCCAATGCAATAATGAAAATGAGTGCATCACGCAATGAAAGTGTAAAACGCTTTCATTGATGGTATGCCGCGTAGAAATCGACGCGTACCTTAAATGGTATATGCTAAAATACTTCATCTTTTCATAAACACGGCGAATTAGCATGAGAATCCACGTCGAGACTTGTCAAAGTAGTAGCCTATAGTAGCGCGCATTCGTATACTATGCCTTTGTTGATCTTCAATATTTGCGTAACGTTAATACGCCTTTAAAGAGATTAAAAGCTCTTCCTCTCATAATCATACGTTTCGACATCTCGAAGGCGGCGGTACTTATCCCAATGTCAAATATTAGCCACCTGACATAATAATGCTCACTTCAGAGACGATTCTGGGCACATCGGCGAGTCAAAGAAGCAACGACAGTGAAGACGACACGCCATTCAGAAAGTAAGTACAATCCAAAACGATACCAAACAGTAGTCGACCTCATTAGCGAACTTTGTTATCAAATTCCGAAATATTTAAAAAATCGAAAATTGTGTTCTAAAAATTGTGATAAAAACCACCATGTTCTATACTCTAGAAATTATTCTGATAAATTATTTTTTATTGAGATATTTCAATCTTTACAGAATTATTTATCTGAATTAAATTAAACTTGGCTCTTCAAAACTTTTTAACTTGTGCCATCAGTGACTTTGTAAATATTGATATATTAAGTAGTTTTACATTAAAAATTTTCCTGCCGAAGAATGATGAGTTTGCTCTTCATTTCCTTTCTAGAAAACTATGTATACTGCAACGGATATAACGGTAATTACTAACATCGATGTATCTTGGGAACAGGGGCCAAGTTATGGTGCCGTATAGATTTGCACGACCGTGGTTGCTAATCGACTGGATTTACCGATTGACAGCAGCTGGGAAATCGGAGGAACAACAGCAGAAGGATCTGTTCGACTTTTGCTTCCAAAAAATGAAGGAGAAGCGCGAGTTCCTGCAAAAGAACGGTTCCCTTATCACTGACAGCACGCCTAAAAAGACATCCCTGCTTGAGTACATGGTCGAGATCAATGAAAAGAATCCTCGGTTCACTGAGCGAGATATTATCGAGGAATGTTGCACTTTCATGCTGGCTGGCCAGGACTCGGTCGGCACCGCTACCGCGATGACGCTTTTCCTTCTGGCGAATAATCCCAAATGGCAGGAAAGATGCGTCGCGGAATTGAATGAGATTTTTGGCGACGACAGAAGATCACCAACCATGCAAGATCTCAGAGAGATGAAATGTTTGGACATGTGTATCAAGGAATCTCTGAGGTTGTATCCTAGCGTGCCGCTTTTCGCCAGGACACTCGGGGAGGACGTGAGATTAGGTGAGATTTAAAGAGAAAAAACTTCCACGATAATTATTTTATTCGATCCTGTGAATACCATTCAGTTTTACACACAGTTTCTTTATAATTGTATTACTTAGTTGTTTATATATAATTACTTTTTAGTTAGAATAAACTAAAAATTTTTTTAATATCATTGTTTTTTAATATTGGATAATACGTCTTCAACGTGAATATTCAGTAGAATGTAGATAAAAGAACATCCGCGTCAGTAAAAATAATAAAAATAATATAACAATATATTCATCATATAAATATATAAAAAAAATTGCTCTCAATCATTCTCGGAATAATTGCAAAATAAAAACGTTTAAATTAAAAATTATATAACGTTAAAATTATAACTTTCTGTCGTGCAGGAAAGCATGTAATACCAGCTGGTTGTGGCGTGTTTATAGCGCCATATTGTACGCACCGCTTGCCTCATCATTTTCCTGATCCCCACGATTTTAAACCGGAGCGTTTTAGCCCTGAAAACTCCGAGAGAAGACATCCCTACGCTTACATACCATTTAGCGCCGGACCTCGTAATTGCATCGGTGAGAAGAACAAATATAAATCAGTCAGATATATAAGGAAAGAAAAGAGTAAAATTCGAGAAAAGGAAAATAAAGATATTTTAGATTCGTTTACGTTCTTAAATAAAAGCACTAAAAGCTTCTTCAATATTACAAGATAGATTTAACTTTTTTTTTTTTAAGAAAAATACCGTGTGACATATCGTCTCTTTTCCGTACCTTTTTAGGAAACAAATTCGCCACACTCGAGATGAAATCGGTCATCAGCGCCATTCTAAAGAAGTGTCGATTAGAGCCGATCCTTGGCAAAGAGAAGGTGATAGCCAAATTTCGAATGACGGTCAGAGCACACGGTGGACTTTGGGTCAAAGTGAGAGCGCGTGATAAGCAATACGAATCGAAACAATTGAATTAATTAACTATTTCCGGTTTTACGAACTACAAATAGCGATTATAATAATGATATTTCAAAGATTAATAATAATTTAATGGAAACAAAAAGTAACTATAACTCTATGTTACTTCAGCGTTGAAGAAAAACGAAATTTGTCAATGCATTTAGCGTTTCTAGCATAGAAATACTTTGATAGCGCGGTTTAAATAAGTCATATAGAAATCCTTTTTCTGTATAAGCAAAAAATGAAAAGAAAACATTGCAAACACTATGTCACAAATCATAAAAATCGCTTTTTGACTATCATTGTTCTAAATTGTTGGAACGAATAAGTTTACAGATGACTGAAATTACGAGAATATCATATCATTAAATTAATCTTTTTTTTAGTGTTTGTTAACTCTTTTAAATAGATATAGATGTAAACATTGAGAAATGCGACAAACATGTGTACCGACATGTAAAACTTTGCAGCAAACATCTTAAAATTGCGTTAAATAAAAAGTACGTATAATTATGTATATGTACAATTACACAAAAATCCCGTTTCTCTATGAAACTTCGAGCAGAGAGTCCTGAGGCTTTGAGCGGAGCGGACGTGTTGACGAGGGAATTAGCGAGGGCGAGCCAAGAGTAACGTGTGTCGGATTCCGCCCTGTTCAGGGCGCTGACGGCGTGTCGGATTCCGCCCTTTTCAGGGCGTCGACGGCGGTAGTGTCTCTTTTTCGCTTGTTATTTGTGACCTGTGTCTTGCTCGCTGGGAGGGCATTTTTGACAAGGTAGAGTTTTTCACCGAAAACGACGATGACAGTGGACGTCCCTCTAACTC
>NW_020211336.1:0-7119 GCF_003070985.1 Temnothorax curvispinosus | reverse complement strand
ATTTCTGAACGCCTCGAGTTAACTAGAGTTAACTCGAGTAAGGTTTCAGAACGCAGGCCTGAGAGAAGTGTTTAAGGTGATCGAGCGGGATAAGTCGGAGGGTTACTTGATTCGAGGCGGAGTAATGTACGGGGAAGATGACGACGACCGCGATGCGGCGGAGGATACGGTCGGGGCGAACTTAATTTCAAGGGGGGGCGGGTGTAGGATGCCGATATTTGGCGGTTGATTGTTGTGCGTGCGATGGATCACGCGAGATCGGCGTGACACGCAAGAAATGAGCATGCGAGTGTCCTCTGCGCCCAGCCAGATATTTCAGTTCTCGCGTCCTGGAATCATGTCATTTGATTGTAAGAATAGCAGCAACCAGTCTACGACGGTGGGCGTTTCGGCATCAACAAAGAAGAAAAATGTCTATCCGCGGACTAGCACACCAAGGCATCTGAGACGGAAGAAGCAGCAGTAGGTTTAGACTGGAACTGTAGTCGGATTGAAACACGATCGAGTGCTATGGAATCGTCGCGTCGCGTTGACGACGACGACAGGAATTCAATAGCAAGGGAAGCGAGAAATATAAAAGATTCTGGATTTGTTGATGTATCGACGACGACGACGACGACGACTCCTGTTCATTCCGAGTCTTTTTGCAGTGTGCGAGACAAAAAGGAACGTGTCGTCGCAAGACGCTTACGTTTTGATCCATCCCGAAATAGATGGGAACGGAAAGAGGACGATGAAAAGATGCGGCGGCAAGTTGTTGTTGTTCCAATTTTTGAAGAATATTTTGCAAAGTATTTGAAGAAAGACGCGGACCCGCCACAACCAACGAAGGACGAAATAAAACTAAATACTGAAACAATACTCCGCAATTTTCACACAAAACTATAAAGCCGTAAAAGCGTGGATTAGTAACCACAAAAAATAGGTAACTATTTATTATTATGTTAATAATTACCATTACTTTTGTATTGTGCACCATGGGGAGAAAGCTGCGTTTTTCAGACAACTGTGAAGTTTGCCACCCGAGCCGAAAACAAGTATATTTTACGAGAGTATTTCAACGAAAAAATAACAATATCGACTTTAGGTGAATAGTCCGTTGTACATACATAACGGCGATTTCGAGCAAGTCAGCTGCCAATGTCGTGTCGGCAAAACGATCGGACGGTATCATCGTTTTAACGGTGAAACTGAGCTAGTCCTCACTATACAAAAAAGAAATAAAATATAAAAAATTAATTTTAAAACAATTTAGCAGCCATGAGCAGTAGAAGATTTTTTGCCACCGTAGTATTTGATAAGAAATTGATTGTCGCGGGCGGTATGGTCAATTTTAAAACATTGAACACAGTAAAATGCTTTAATGCTTTCAACTTCGTCGAAGTTTCTTATTAGACTTATTGTAACTCATGATGTTTTAGCATTCTTTTTATATTATTATATATTGGTTGAGAGATATTTATGGCTTATTAGGAGCTATGATGACATTTATTGTAAAATCTATTATAATTGCAGACACTATTGCCAGAGGACGCCAACGCCAACGCTAACGCCAACGCCATAGAGAGCGATTCAGAAGGTACATTCTTAACAATATAATTGACTTACTTTTTATTTAAATATATATTTTTTTTGTTTAAACAAAACTTTTATTATATATATATATATATATACACATTTATATATACACATTTATATATACAAAAAAAAACAAAAATAATAATAGCATATTTCACTACACCTATTTTAGTTATAATTAGTTAATAACAATTCGTAATAAATTTATAGATTCATATATCTGCAAAAAAAAGTAAAATATACCGAAGGTGAGAAAAAAGTAATTTTAGAGGCCTTTGAAGAGAACCTAAGACATGGCGTTTTACCCGGTAAAGAAGAGATATTAAAATTTATAAAGAGAAATCATATCCTTCTAAAGAAAAGAACTCCTGATGCGATAAAAACGTGGCTGCAACGCCACGAAATATACTGCCAGGCTCGAGGAAAAAAAAACAACATTCTACATAAAAACTTTCCCGCCGTGTTCGTTGTGTAAAGCGAAGCATGCTTTCTACGTTTGTCCGAAATTTACCGAAAAGAGTCCGAATCAGCGACGAGAGATTGTACAAAAAAAGAAGCGGTGTTTCAATTGTTTAAGTCAAAATCATGGAGCAAAGACGTGCTCCAGTACATATTCATGTCGTCTCTGTCAGAGGAAACATCACACGCTGCTTCATGTAGATTCCGACACTCTTCTTCGAAACTCGCAGAGGTCACGGCGTCGACCGAAACGCCGAAAACCGTTGAATCGAAAGGTCGTTGAGTACTTTTTTAAATAATACTCTGTTTTTTTCTAGCAAAAGGAAAAAACAAATGGACCGAGGAGCAGATAAACATCATCAAAAAACATTTTGCAAAGTATTTGAAGAAAGACGCGGACCCGCCACAACCAACGAAGGACGAAATAAACAAAATACTGAAACAGTACTCCGCAATTTTCACACAGATCTCGAGATGAAACTGAATGAATTGACTATCCAGAAGGTGAGGAGAAATTGCCCGCTTATCGTGAGTTTGCTTTAACAATACTGAATACTACGGAAAATATTGACTTCCATAGATATGGAAGATTTTTCTTCAACGCGGAAAAATATAATGAAATTAAAAAATATAAGACATTATAATCATTATATTGTAGCAATTCATTTAAAAAATAGGAGTCGCCAAAATTCCTTTTAAGGGCTTTTATTTTAACCCAAAACAAAGTTTTTCACAAAGTTTCATCGAAATCGGAGGTCGGCCGTTTTCGGAACTCCACCCAAAAACTATGTGCGATACATGAAATAATGGAAAAAATACATTGTAAACTAAAAATTGTGCAAATTAGAAATTTGCACTTGGCTTCCTCATAGAGGAAGCAATGTCTTAAGATGCTAATATACGGCCCTCTGATTGGCTGATGACGCCTTAAGACTATACTCGAGACGATCTTGGATATTATAAGACCCGACTATGAATACCGGCCTTAAAGAATTATACATGAAATAGAAATAGAAAAGACTAAAGAATATAATAAAATTAAAAAATTTCGGTAAACTTGGTAATTTTTTTCAACAAAAATCGGCAACTCCTTTATTATTAACAATTTTTATTAATTCGATTATATTCTTCAGTCTTTTCTACCCCTATTTCATTCGTTATAATTCGTTAAGATTTGGTTGATCAGTTCTGGAGTTGTGGAAATTGTTGTAAATTTGGCACAGACATACATACATACATACATACATACATACACACATACCGACATTTTTTTTAATGCAATATTTCGACGTTTTAGAACACTCTGAACATATTGACATTAAAAACTCAAAAAACAATCTTTTATTTGGTTTCTTCTACCCCTATTTTATATATGATTTTTTTAAATTTGATCGATTAGAGCCAACTTTATACGCGATCAAAGGTTCATATACAAATTTACGAAGACAAAGCTTTCTCTATGAGGAAGCAAAAAGTAAATAAATAAGTAAAATAAAGAAATTTCAATTTCCTTTCTCGTCGGGCCACGGCGCCGAGATTGCACGCGATGAATATTTCACGAAAACAAATAATAGATATTCCGCAGCAGAACGAATTATTAATGACAGTAAGAACAGAACCCTGATTGATAACACTGTAAAAAAATATGTATTAAAAAAATTTTTTAATATAGGAAGTTTTTATGCAGACACCGTACGTACAATTTGAAATACAGAGATTATGTAGAGAACTGCAAACAGAAAAACAAACCCTATGGAAGCTACGCAATATTTCTACGGCTTTTCAACGAGAAATTTAATATTTCTTTCTTTGTACCTAAGAAGAATTTGTGAAGAAAAATACGATCAACATCTGTTTGAGGAGAATTTGTCAAGACAAGAAAAACAAGATTCTTCGACATTTGATGGTACACCAAAACTTAATCAACAGTGCAAAACTCAGAGGAAGCACAAGAAAAACAGAAAAAGCTATGCTCATTCTCCTAAGTACATACAGGCACAAATTAAAAAATTGTGCAAATTAGAAATTTGCACTTGGCTTCCTCATAGAGGAAGTAATGTCTAATACACATTGGCATCGAAAACTCAAAAAACAACGGTTGATTAGTTTTATATGCGAGCTTTATATGCTCGAACTTTATTGATTTAAAAATAAATTATTTCTATTTTTAAAACAAACTTTAGCAGGGTTCTATTTATGTACAGATTCTCAGAAATTTAAAACGTCTGTAACTCCGGAACTGATTAACCAAATTTTAATTAATTATATATGAAATAGGGTTAGAAAAAACTGGAAAATACAATAGAATTAAATATAGACCGCTATCTCAAATATTGAAAAAGTTACAGCGTAAAACACTTTTCTAAAAAAAAATTTTTTTTTTAAAGAACCCTTTTACAGATCATCGCCCAATTCAATACCAACCTTCGTTAAATGATTCTCTATCGATTATAAAAAAAAAGCCCGATATCTCAATATTTGCGGAAGTTAGAGCACATACGGACAACATATGCACACACATACATACATACAGACGGACATTTTTTCTAAAAATGATTTTTCGACGTTTTAGAACATTCTGAACACATTCAGAAAAACAAAAGAAAAATTTTTTTACGAAAACAAAGCTTCCTCTATGAGGAAGCAAAAATACCAGAAAAAGGGAAATAGCGGAAATGTTTTTCATAAAAAAACATACGAATATAATCAATCTGCAAAAAGATACAGACAATTTAAATCCCATCTATGATAATATCATCGTAACAATATAAGAATAATTAATGTTGACAATGATAACCTTCTAGTGTGCTAAAAGTTTTAAGTATCGCGTAACTGTGTCAGTCGTTCGTTAATTGTCTTCGTGTGAACATGCTCGGTGTCAAAAAGTACATACATGACACGTAGAAGATGGGTGGAAATAACCACAGATTTAATAATTTAAACGACCATCGCTCTGGACATCACACATGTGAATATTAGGGTGAAGCGAACTTGTATATAAATAACAAAATTTTTGAATTTTATAACGCTACTAGGCGAAAAAGATGCGAATATGTCTAAAACTAATATCTGTAAAAATTCAACTTGATCGGAGCTCATCTTCTGCCTCCAACTTTTTTTTGAAAATTTTACTAAGAGCAAAATTTTGAAAATTAGAAAAAAGACGCAGCTGAAAAAGAGGGGTGTTCATAAGGCCGTTTTTTGATCCATGTCAGAATCGCTCAATCTGAAAACTCCTTAGCTTACGGATTCCGTAACCGTGATTTCAGATTAAACAAACCTATTTCTGAATTATCAATTCCTGAATTCAAAAATAGGTATGTTTAATCTGAAATCACGGTTACGAAATCCGTAATCGTGATTACAGATTAAACATACCTATTTCGGAATTATCAATTCCTGATTTAAAATTACCGACATATCTATTTTAAAATTATATAAGTCCCTTACTTGGCCGTTAGGCAGTCAATGTCTCGCTGTGGCTGTTGCTGTTAGTTCTTGTTTTCATCTTGTGGAAGCAACATACAGTGCTCTTTACTTCCAGTGAAAGAAGAATAAGAAAAAGATTGTTCTTTACGCGTTTCTTTTCTCGCGAAGACGTCATCGTCGAGCTTTGTTCATATCGCATCGTACGTGAAAATTTTCTTGTGATATAGATCAATATACGAAGGATATCTATTGAGTTCGTGGGAATTTGCCGAATTTATCCCACAATTTGAAGGTAAGTGGTTAACTAAAAACACTGTTGTATTTTTGTTTTATTAATTAATTTAGCTAAGGTTACCAAAAGTAATTTTTTTGGATAAATGATGAAACCTACCTAAGGTAGTTAGTCCGTGACAATACAATTCAAAATTTTATATTCTAAATCAACGTGAAAACATCGGATTATTTACGGTTACAGGCTGAAAACTTTTTAATAGTTCTGTCCCTCAGACACAGAACAAAAGATAATTTTTTTTATTTTTCTCCTCCATTTAGTCACTTCTTTACTCTGAAGAATTTGAGGCCCACGATTATTAGTAATCAAATTAACTAAATTAACTAAAAATAAAAGGAACAAAGGAAAAAATAGAGGAAAAAAATTTCAATTTTTATTATGAAGACTATATGTAAGATCTACTTTGAAATTATGAATTTGTTTCTCATATAATATTGAACATATTATAATTAAATGTGCTCATTACAATTAATTTATTTGACTATTTTTAATTATTTTCTTAGAATTACTTAAATTAACTAAAAAACGTAATTAGCTATTCTATATTTCAAAGATTTTTAACTTATACTAGTCAATTCTCTCAATTAGTTCTGTTGATTTTCAGTTACGTAAGAAGCAAGAGATTGTTGTTGAGGAGGACAGAAAAAATGCCAGCGTTTTGGTAATTGATGCCATCCTAGAAGAAGAGCCTTCAAGACTCATTGAATCCGCCTTGTTCTAACGGCTGGCCAACGAGTTGTGCGAGATATTCCATCAGGAACATCTCCTGCGTCTTTTTTCCTGACCTTTTTATCGAAGATGCTCTTTCAAAGCAGAGAAACTTATCGGGGCCTCTCTACAAAGCCTACGTGAAAAAGAGATAAATTTCGAAAGAATGGCGTGCTGCCGCCTTAAGCAAGATCGGCGTCTAGTCGGTCTTCTAGCAAGTCAGCACCCACGGTGAAGGGTTGGTTCTTTGAAGAGAGCAAAAGCTCCGGACTCTACATCATGTGAGTATACATAACTTATGACATCAGTCCTGCCAGGCTAGAGGTACTAGTTAATTAACTTGAAATTGTCCTAATTTGTTAGACTTATAATTCTCCCATCCACTTCAGACACGAAAGAGACCAGGACAGCCGTAAACTTTCTGCAAAACAACGTCCATCTCTAGAAACCGGATTTTTGGCGAGCCACGAAAAAAGAGCGAAAGGGTATCCTTGCCGATAAAGGAATATTTAGCTATTTCCAAAAGTTTCCATCCATACGAATTCAGGAAGGATACAGACTAATAAGTATTTGTTGTACAGACATTAATATTACGGTAGAAGCACAATAGAATTTTGTTGACTTAAGACAGCATTTAGTAAACACAAGCATAA
>NW_020211335.1:0-1111 GCF_003070985.1 Temnothorax curvispinosus | reverse complement strand
GTACTTTACCATTTTCTGGATTCATTTTCAAATGCTGCAATTGTATTAATATTGAGTTTTAATTTTGTGGAAACCTTTTATAACTAAAATCAAGTACTTATATCAATGCTCTATAATTGTGAAAGACTTCCTATTTTATTAAATATATTTACCTCATAGATTATAGATCCCTTGTTCAAAAAGGAAGACATAGCAAAACAGCCAGCAACGGCAGGTCGAAATCTGTATGCTAAGTGTAACGCTAGACAGCCACCCATCGAAAATCCACCCAGAACTATTCTGCTAAATGGAATTCCGTCAGCTACTTCTTTGTCAATCAATTCTGATACATTTTGACACATGGAATTGGTTGATTCTAGACATTCTGGCACTTGATTAGATATCGCTATACGGTCAAACCATACATTTTGCATCTATAACAAGGTTTTACATTTATCAACTCAAGAAATTATAAAAGAAGATATAATTTAACTCTGGAACTTTGGCTAATGGATTGTCAACACATACCTCAAAAATTTTTATAAATATATATATATATTTTTATATGTGTTTTATATCTGTATTAATAAATAATTTTGTCACAAGTGTTCCAGAGTTAATCATAATTGCATTATCCTACCATTCCGTTGATAGGTGTGTAAGGCTGGCTGGGCGCGCTAGGGTAAATTAACTTTATGTGTGGAAACTGCAGCTTTTCTCTGTTAACAATATCGACCCATTCTTTTAAATCCTCTGCTGTGCCACCTGCAAAAGTAAAGTAAACGTAAACACACATGAAATTAGCAATTACAGCAAAAGAATCCGCATTATTTTATTTTACACGTTTAAATTATTCTTTTGTTCATTACTACAATTGGAAAGATTATTATATTACACAAGTATAAGATTATTTGATACTTTACCGGAACCATGGAAGAAAAATACAGTAGCTGTATGTTTCCTCGTGGCTTGCACAACGTTCGCTTGTGAGATTCTCGCAATCGCTGCCATTCTTTTGAAGCAGCTGATTTATTGCTTATTGTTCGTATGCTTATTTTAGCATCAATCACGATCCCTAAAAGTATAGAAGTAAATTCTGTGTTAATCAATGACTAATGACAAATTAGTTTTG
>NW_020211334.1:0-5472 GCF_003070985.1 Temnothorax curvispinosus | reverse complement strand
GAATTAACTTTTCAGATAACGTGTGTATTAATATATATGTATAATTTCAATGATTTTAGTTGAGTTTGTATTTGTTCACGGAGTTGAAGATAGGAATGTGGGTACCGCAACAGCAGGACATAGCAATTCTCTCCACCTGGTTGCATCAACATCCTTTAACTTCATCCGAAAGCCATCTGGCTCGATTGGTTCTTACACATTTAAATTGGGGCCTCGACACGTGAGTCATTTCGGTATTTCTAACGTTTTTCGGAAATGTAAATCTCGAAAAAGATAAGGATATAAAAATATCCCATTATTATGCTCAATTTTAAGTTTCTCGAATTTATTTGTCTATTCCTCTTCTCTTTAAATATTTCATCTGATCGAATGTTCTGTGACACAATTAAATGTATCTTCTATTTTTCAATTAATTATCGAGAAACTATAAATTCAAAATTAATGATTAACATATAATCGATCTTTCTCTTATAGAAATGACAGTCTGTATCTTCCGATTGATCTGCATCGACAAGTGGCACTGCTGATTGTCGAACTTACAATGAAACACGTGCCCGACACTCCAGTACAGACGGCTTCGTTGTTAGCTGAAAGCATGAAGCAAGTGAGTTGTCAGTTGTTAAAAAATTAATATAAAATGAATTAAAAAACCACTTTGATTTAAATATTATACAATATAATACACGTATTATTAGCTTTATATATTACAGTTAATATTTTAGAGATTGAGAACGACTATATCGCTATGTCATTGACAAAAAACACGTTCACTAATAATAAGCAAAATCTCAAGTTTATTTTTTATTTTGTCCCAGGTTTCCTCAATGGTGAGACCTCAGAACAGCGAGCAAGCATTCAGCCTGTGGGCATGGGAGATGATTAATAAACTGAGGCTGCATCAGTTGGACCGATCGGAATCTGCGTGTCAATATACCATCTCGAATCCGGCTGAGGGTCTTTCTTGCGTGCCTAACATGGAATCGGACTCCTTCTTAGAGATTCTAGTGAAAGGAGTACGCGAGAAGCAGCCGATCGCGAGCTACGTCTCCGTATTGATGACCCTGTGGGGTCACTCGGTGCCGCTGATCTGCGTCGAGGGTTTCAGCCAGTTGCAAACCTTGCAGTGCTACTATAAATACGAGCAGGTGCTGATATGTTTGCACCATGTGATACCGTTGTTTCTCGAGTGTCCAGATTCCTTACTGAAGAACGACAAATTTGTCAGCTTGATTGTGCCGCTCATCAACGCCGACCGCACGTATATGAAGATAGCGAAGAACCTGATCGCCCCGGAATTCCCCGGCCCGATTCTCAAACAATTTTCCAACATGATTGAATCTCATTTGCATCATTACAAACGGTAGGCACAAACGAAACGTATTTGCATAATGTATGTAATACTAAATATACGAATAAAAAATATAGAATAATATTATTGTAGATTGGATAGTTGAAAAATAATTATTTCTATATCGATGATTACAGGTATTGCTTGAATAGTCCGGACCGTTTCGTGCACCTATGGCTAAATGTATTGATTCTCGTCCAGGACTGGAACAAAGACCATAATGTAATGTATTTGATGGATAGCGTGATCCGTGCGGCGTTCTTTCACTTAGAAGCCAGGGCGATAATGGAGAACATGTTCCAAAATCTCTTCTGCGTAAGTTTTAAGCAATGTAATTATGTATCACATATACAACATCATAGAAATTAGCAAAAGTTTAGTAGAAAGTAGATTTCACTTTTAGTAGTTTTGTATCAAATACTAAACGATTGTAATTTTCTATTATAATAATTATAATTATAGTTGTGTTCCATGTTTTTAACAAAATATTTATTTTGTTAGCCTGCTATAGACGGAAGTAATGAGGTACGACACATAAGAAACAATTTTTCTAATCTATATTATTTTTTCAAGTTAATATTACAAGTTAATTTTTCCAAGTTATATACTTACGTAGATAGTTAAAAAAATTTTAATACTTATAAATTTTATAAAATTTAGATATTGCATAGTTTTAATATTATGCAAAAAATGATTTCTTTTATTTGATATGCATGGAGGGGTAAAAGCCATAGTGGTGTAAGTCAAATTTTTTAAGATATTGACTCATGTGCATAGATATGCAATGTATATAATATATAAATTGCATTTATGGCACACGAGTCAATATTTTAAAAATTTGACTTACACCACTATGGTTTTTATCCCTCCATATATATATGTATATAATTTTATGTAGTTTAATAATATAAATTTTCGGTTATTACTATCATACTTACACTGTAAATGCACTTAATAAACGCATTTGGATATGTAATTCATAGAATATATCGTCCAATCGGGCGCCCGGGTCGTTTGGATCATTTCTGAGTTGGGCAACAGGCTCTTCTAACTCAGCAAGCCTCCTTGGTGGAACCGTTCCAACAATATGGCTCGCTTATCAAATTCTGTCAACAGAGCAACACGATAGGGAGCTTAAAACCGGACTGTGGCGCGAGATCCTGCGAGAACTGTCAATGCAATCCAAGATATCTTTAGACACTGCGCTCAAGGTTTAAAACCAAGCGTATAATTATTAAACATACTCCGAGTATGTAAAATTATAACTATGAAAATCATTTCAGAGGGCCTGTGCAACAGTGAAGATTACTCCGTTCGGAGTAGGCAACCTGGCTATTTATCGCTGGTCCCAGCAAGCCCTTGATACACCCATGGATCATCCCATTCTGCCTCTCTTGTGGCAGAATTTTTTTAGCTTGTTCCTCGCACGAGCTCCTACCATCCCAGGGTGATTATTATTGCCTTAACAAAGCAATAGTTTTCATATTATTACTCGGCAATAATTTATTATTTTATTTTTAATTGCTCCAGATCTATGGACAAAGGTGGGGTCGGAGAAAAATTTTTTGAGGGGATGATAAATCTAAGCTACTTGAAGAAGTTGAAGAAACGACTGCACGAAACGACAGAGTATTTCCAAATGAAAGGAGAAAAGGACACGGACAATGGAAAACCGATCACGGATGATCGGCGTGTATTTTATTTCAGTGCTGCAAAGTAAGTGAACGCATATAGAGAGAATGAAATATTTTTCTTGAAAATATATCTTATGGAACGATATTTAATGCAGGTTTTATAAAACATTGAGCCTTTGGTTGGAGGAACCTCGTCTTCAGGAACCGGGACTTTATCTTCCAGCCCTACCACCGCAATATATGTCACAGAGGCTAATTCTACTAATGCAAGGAGATCGAGTAAGTCAATCATGCTCTCAAATGACATACGACTTCGCATAGTAATACTGTTAATAATAATATTAATTGCCAACTTCCAGACCCTCTGGCTGGAATACGTCGACTACTGGGCGGTGCACCAGAGCCAACTCAAAGCCGTTTGTGAGTGGGAACGTGCGACGTTCCGCGATCCCGAGAACCAGTACCAGAAGTTTTCTCAGCCTTCGTCGAACGCCATAGAATCGATCGAACCTCTTTGCAGAATCTTCCGCAGGCTGAGCTCCTACGAACCGCCGGTTCCACCGCCGCCTTTGAGCCGCAATCAGCCGGTGCTGGGCTGCTTAGCCAGGGAATGCCTTTACAACTCCGCTACCGTTATCGATCTAGTCAAACCACATCTCAGAGTCATCCTTGACTATGCACAGACCTACAGTCTCATGGTATCCGAGCACACCGCGGCGGACTGCAGCTTCCTCGAACTAGTTCCAACTCTCTATCGGATCTATGAGAACCACGTTGCCTTGCATGCTCTCTGCGACCCTGCGCCATCCGGTCAGAGGCGCTCTAGATCAGGCACACCTCCCACTGTGCATTGTGCAGGCCCGGCGATCATCGAGATCACAGTAAAGAATATTAAATATTAAAAGATTTATAAATATACAGGCATACTTTTTTATGTAGTAATTTTTATCCGAATCAAAATTTTTAAACTATGTTTTTAGGAAAATTTTATATTTTATAGGTTGAGGAGGCGCACGTCAGCGAAGGCGTGGACCACATGATAACCCAGAACCGGGCCGAATATGAGAATCTCTTGGTGAAAGCTAGTCAACCGCCACCCAGCAAGGTCACTCTGGGCTGCGTTTTCACCGATCATTTAATCGCGTAAGCAGAGTTTAGTCAGATTGATCTTGTACGCGATCACATTTTTTAATTCTCGTCTATTCTCGTTCTTCAGGATGTTGGAGCACGAGTTGGCTGTCAGTCGTACTAACGAAAACATCACCGTATTACGCAAGGTACAAGAGAGTGGAGTCAAACTGTTCTATCATTTAGTAGAATTCTATACGGAAGAAGCAGCGCTATGCCCTCCCACGAAGCAGCTTATCACTACTTGCTTGGAGAAGCTAGGACAGGTGCGTATTAAATTTAAAATTTCGGTATTTGCCCGCAAGAAAGATCATAAATATTTTTTTGTCTATAATCTTCTTTTTTTTATTGTGTATGATCTCACGAAACAAACTTGCATAAAGCAAAAACGAATTACAGAAACTGTGAATCTAAATATATACAGAATGGTAAAAACATTTCTCAAGTATGGATTTCCATTCTATTCTCAGTTGTTCATCAGCGGCGAGGAAACCCAGGGTCCGCAATTACTGAACGCTATAATTCAGAGGCCTAATCTCGGAGGTCTGTTGGGACCACACTTTACTCCTGTCGCTGGAGGAGCCTCCACATTCTTGCAAATGTATCAAACCGTCGTGGACCTGTCAACCGGGTCCAATGTCGACTTGTGCTTCGTATTGCTCTCGAAGGTAAAATAGTCGAACTATAATTATAATCTTCGATTACGACTACTGGATTATTATTGTCTCTGTTGCAGTTTGACGTCGGCAGCTGGCTGAACTATCGCCGTCCGCGACTGAGCGAAAGATCTACCTTCATAGATCTAGTTTCAAGGGCGTTGTGCGACATAGGCTTGACTCCTGAAGAGGAAAAGCTGATGCTGCATGAAGTGAGTATCTTTATTCGTATGTTGGATCTGACAACTTAAATTTAATTAGATCGAAACTTATAGAAATTGAATTAGATTAGAAACATTGTTACATTTATTTCCGTCGAAAGGAAAACTCAAAATTATGATTATTATTCACGCAGCTGTTTCGAAACCATCTACGACTCATTCTTCTGCACGAATTCCCCGAGCACTATGGTGAAGTATTGAGCGCAGTGCTGAGAGGATCTGAGAGCCAGAATCTGTCTCTAGATGTGTGGCGCGACTTGTTGGGAGCTCTCAGCGGCAAACCAAGGAATATCGCGCCCTCCCAAAATCCTGCCAAAATCAGAGACGAAATCAGGCACTACGCTACGGAACAGAGGCTGCTGTCTCGCCAAGAGGTCTGATTTCACAAACAATTTTGTTGTCGGGAATGATTATGCGTGTACAAAAAGAAACATCTTACATTTACTGCTTTATTTTATACGTAATAATAAAACAAAACTTGGTAT
>NW_020211333.1:0-1356 GCF_003070985.1 Temnothorax curvispinosus | reverse complement strand
TTATCCCGATTAGGCGGCCACGATACCATCCCGAGGCCCTTCGCTCTCGCTGTCGATCGCCATTCGATATTTGGTCATAAGGAGCCGTACGTGTCGCGGTATTACAACATTTTCCCGAGCGAGAGCGCGTACCGGAGGGCGGCATCGTGGCTTAACATCTCAATATTACTTGCGGGCAACCTCACCGATGCGATGCCTTTCTCTCGGGCTCCTCGTCGTCACCTCGTGCTATCGGTCGTTGCAGGATTAAACGGATACCCGATTCGGGGCGGTTATCGCGGAGCTCAAAACTTTAGCGTTCAGACTTGCCGACGGACGACCAGAGAGTATTTCGCTAGATTCGCTCAATAGCGGAATCGATGCGGCACCCCCTTCCTGAGGGACGCGCCGACCAATCGGGAGTGAGCTGGCAAGCTCGCGCGGTATCCCAACGCAGGATCGTTGCAAAAGGATCCTTCGGGGGCGCGCAACGGTCCCTTGGCGGCGTAGCGACCCCTTCGATTTCTCCCTGGGCAGCGGACTGGACTTTGTTCTGGCCGGTGTGCCTCCGGTTTGACCTCGGGGCGGTGGCCAGCCACCCCGCGGGCCGGTTTTTCGTGGAGGCAAATTGCTGAGGTCGGGCTTTCCCCGGTACCTGGGGCCCCGCCATCGGCGGCCTTCGTCCATCGCTGCCTCATTCGCCGCACGCCTGCCGCGTTACTCTCGCCGCCCGTGATCTCAGTGGTTGCCGTTATCGCCACCCTTCCTCGGTCCTTGGTCCTCCAGAACCCTTCCGTCATCGGTGTTCCCTCGAAGATTTGCCGCGGTGCGGGTGAGGCGCCGCGCGCATTACAATTAGTCAAACTCCCCGCCTGGCAGTGTCCTCGAATCGGATCATGCGGGAGTATTAACGGCGATCGGCCGCGAGGTCTCACGCCACTCTGACATGCTTGGCTCTAGAACACCGTGACCGCCGGGGCCGAAGTCCTCGGGGCACGCGCTCCGCCTAACCGAGTAAGTAAGGAAATGATGAAAGTAGTGGTATTTCACCGGCGATGTTGCCATCTCCCACTTATGCTACACCTCTCATGTCTCCTTACAGTGCCAGACTAGTCATGAAAATAAAATTGGAATCAGAATGCGGAAACGATATTAAAATTTTTTCCCCTAGAGATCTCGTCGTCGCCTCTCTGGCTCGTCCCTGGGCGCGAATTTCCGCGCCTTGTGACGGCAGCGGGGCGCTGCCACGAAACGGCGGGCCGCAACGCCACAATATATATGTGGGCTATCGTGCCACTTACGCTGGGGCGTCGCTTGCCCTTCGCAGAGGATATGCCGTAGCGTGAGAGGTATCGTCGAGTGATCTGAGAGACAGAT
>NW_020211332.1:0-3139 GCF_003070985.1 Temnothorax curvispinosus | reverse complement strand
CCTCGCTTCCCCCCACTATCCTGAGTTAGAAAAGCAGCGGCGGGGCGGCCCCCGTCTGCCGACGCCATCCCCTCGCCCACCGCTTATGGCAGCCCCCACGCGTTCCGCTTCCTGCCCCTGACCCACCGTCACGTAAGCCTGATTCTGAATCCCCTATAGTATGCCTACTGTCGTCCATCTCGAAAGTCGAACGGCTGCGCTACCTTCGATCATGTCTCAAGGGGCCGGCTGAAAATTTGATAAAATCATTAACTATTACGGGCGACAATTACGACCGCGCTTGGGCTATTCTCTGTAAGCACTACGAGAACAAGAGGGAGCTGATACGCTCCAACTTCGCCACGTTTACCGCCGTGGCGAAGATGAAAACCGCTACCGCCGATGAGCTCAGCCGCGTCCATAACGCTGTCATCTCCACCGTCAACGCTCAGGAGAGCATAGGAAGACCCATCGACTCGCACGGCATGGATCTCTTCAATCATCTCGTCGTCGAACTGTTCGACCCGCGAACGCGCCTGGAGTGGGAATCCTCCTCGGGAGACTCCTTCGAACCGCCGAGTCACGACACTCTAACCGACTTCATCGCGAAACGGATTCTCACTTTAAACGCCGCGAATCCGAAGAACATTAAACCTGCGAGTGAATCATCACGGTCCGCGAAAACTTACGTCGCGAAGCGTTCCGAGCCTTCGCAGTGTCCGCTCTGCAACGGGGAGCACTCGCTCATGGGATGCCCCGACTTCAAGGCCAAGCCGGCCAGTGACAGAAAGACAGTGGCCGAGACAAACAAGCTATGCTTTAACTGTCTCGGCAACCACCTGGTGGCACGGTGTCAGTCCACCAGGAACTGTATGACGTGTAACTCGCGTCACCACACGATGCTTCACGACGCGTACATTTCCGAGCCGACACCCGCCGCTGAGGTCAGCGCGCTCTCCGCCGTCGGATGGATGACGACCGCAAAGCGATCCTCCTTGCGACCGCGCGCGTGATTGTTGCCGATCGTCACGGGAAGCCACACGAAGTTCGAGCCCTCATCGACCAAGGCTCCGAAGTGTCGATTGTGTCGGGGTCCCTGGTACAACGGCTGCGCCTACCGCGATCGCGCACCCGAGTGTCAATATTTGGCATTGGAGGCTCACAATCGGGATCCACTCGGGGCAAGGTGTCAATGAGCCTCACGTCGAGGACCACCGGAGCCACACTCACCGCCGTCGTTTTCGTGCTTCCGCGCCCCTCGCTTTACCAGGGCTCCGCGATCACGTGCAGCACCACGTGGCCTCACCTCCAGGGGCTTCCGCTAGCCGACCCGCTCTTCGCCGCCAACGACCCAGTCGAGCTGCTCCTGGGCGCTGAGGTGTGCTCGACCATCCTGGAGGATGGTCTCCGCCGAGGCAAACCGCAAACGCCGATCGCGCAGAAAACCATCCTGGGATGGATTCTGTCAGGGGGCTGTGGTGCGACCTCTCTTCTCGGTCACCGCCACTCACTCCAAGCTCACTCCGCTTTCGCCAGGCTCGCTCCCAAGGAAAGGGAGTGCGAACGACTCTCCGTGCGCGCCCACGAGCGCACATCCGCTGGCCGGTGCGTCGTCCGACGGCCGGTCTCATCGCCGCCGAAGAACCACGCCGAAACCCGCAAGCCTGTCGCCGACGCGATCGCCGTGCAAACCGAACTCTGCACGGTGGGCGGGTGTTCAGCGCGCAAGGGGGCCTCAGGCCCTGAGAACCTTCTTCGTCCGCCTACGATCACCAAGCTCACTCCCGAGGAAGAGGAGTGCGAGCGACCCTCCGTGCGCACCCTCAAGCGCACATCCGCAGGCCGGTACGTCGTCCGACGGCCGGTCTCTTTGCACCCGAGGAACCTCGCCGCACCCTGCAAGCCCGTCAACGACGCGACCGCCGTGCACACCGAAATGCGCGAACCCTGTACGGCGGGCGGGCTCCCGCTGCATAAATGGGCCGCGAACTCTGAGGACAGTCTCGTCGGGATCCCTCAGAAATACCGTCTGCAACACGCACTTGAACTGTCCACTACCACTTGGCTCACCGCGTTAACGCGACACGCTCGCGACCCTTTAAGCTTATCCGCAGCTCTGCTACTTCACCGGTCCGACGCCCGCGTGACACTTCACTGGGTCACGGATTACGTGTCCAGGTGGAAGCCGTTCGTGTCCAACCGGGTGTCACTCATCCAGCGTACTCGTCACGAGGCCCAGTGGCGGCACATTCCTGGACGAGACAACCCGGCCAACTGCTCTTCTCAGGAGATCGCTCCCAGCAAACTGATCGGCAATCTCTTGAGATGGACGGGCCCAAGGTGGCTACCGGAGAACCGAACCTGGTGGCCGGACGAGAGCGACGAGATTCCCGACGCCGAGCTGCCAAAGCGGAAAGTCGTCGTGCAATCCGCCGTCGAGAAAATCGAAACGGAGCCTTACACCCTCCGTCGATTCTCCTCGCTGCACCGTTGCATTCATGTCCGGCTTCACGCGTACATTTCTGTTCGGTTTCTCTTGTATTGTTCTGTCCGTTTTCTCGCGTATATACTGTCCGCCTTCTCGCGCTTATCACAGTTTGTTTTCTCGCGTTTATGTCTGTCCGTTGTTTCGCGGTATAACTTGTCACTTATCGCGTGCCACTTCATGTCAATCCGCACTTGTCAATGTTCACTGTCGAATTTACCGTGCTCATTTACCGGTTACATTCGTCGTGTGCGTAAACGACAGGCATTTATTCCGGGCTCTCTACCACCGCTTCACCAATCACTGCATTCACGCAACCACGGTAATTCACTCGCGGACTTATTCGCATTTTCGCGACACCCCGTACGCACGAATTCGCGCCCGCAATGATACCCGTGGTCACCACGTGCCCGCCGTCGCGCCGTCGCTTGCTCGAGACTCGATTCACTGCGGCCGTCGTAAGTGCCGCGAGGCCGCTGCCGCGACACCAGCCGCCGCCGAGGGATGCGTGAGCCCACCGACACTCACTGTCACGTAATTGTTTTGTCGGCCGTCCGCCTGTAATTTTCGTTCACTTCGCGTAATCGTCGTTGTCGGCCTTCTCACTCAACCGCGTGTTTCAGCCTTTGCCTCAACTGAATTTTCTGGGCAACACACTATACTTGTACAATATTT
>NW_020211331.1:4261-10186 GCF_003070985.1 Temnothorax curvispinosus | reverse complement strand
TTAGTTTATTTATTTATTTAAGGTTTTATCTAAAATTTTACATGATTCACACATTTTTATTTCTTATAAGCGAACTTTACCTTAAAGTGAGCGCAACAAAATGGGTCGCCTCCTGATTGGTTCAACCGCCAAAGCTGCCGCTATTATGCGTAATGCTTCACCTTGTTTTTTACACCATGCGTATCATATGCTTTTTGCAGACGATGTTCAAGCTTATCTTTCATGCGCACCGGTCGACATAAATCGTGGTCTTGAAATGATTGCAAGGGATGCCAAGGCCATATTCGATTATGCTGAGTCAAACGGTCTTAAGCTCAACCCGAGCAAATCCAAGATTATTGTGTTTGGTAGTCGAGCACATATTGGAAACATTAATCTGAATCTCCTACAGCTAGTAGTGATCAATAACACGCCAATACCTTTTGTGAGTGAAGTCAAGAACCTTGGTTTTATCCTTACGTCCGATCTTTCTTGGAAGAAGCATGTCATCCATGTTTCTCAAAAGGTTCATTGAGCACTTTACAGTCTCAAATTCAACAGAAATTCTCTCTCAATAGCGCTGAAGACAAAACTGGTTGTTACCCTCATAATACCTCACACTGATTATTGCTGTCTAGTTTATCACAGTATGACGGATGAATTAAACACTAAATTACAGAGGCTAGTAAATTGCTGTATCAGATTTATATTCAATCTCAGGCGCGATGAGCATATAACACCGTACAGGCGAAGACTGCGATGGCTCCGTGTCGAAAATAGGAGGCTTTACTTCATGAGCTGCCAGATGTATCGTATCCTCCATATGCGATCTCCTTCTTATCTTTGTGAGTTTTTTACTGAACCTGATCCTCTGCTGAGGAGATCCGAACGTCTGGCTGCTTCCACTCAGGCCTTCCACATTCCTGCCCACAAAACGGTAACATACAGGAACTCTTTCCAAATCTCTGCAATTTATCTCTGGAACTCGTTACCTGACAATATAACCTCTGCATCATCTTTAGCATTGTTGTGATGCGATTTGAACAACCCGCATAACGCCAGGGGGCAGTTTTTATATAACAGTAGATAGGCGGTACTCGCATATATTCCAGCGCATGCGGCGCCGTCGATTTCCGCTACCAAGCATTCCTTTGTCAGCAGTCCGACCGCGAGCTTGTTCTTTGTAAAGGAAGCGAGTCAGAAATATAGTACAGCGTTATAAGACTTACGAGCATTCTTTTCTACCTTCTACCGTATACACCCAGAATACACAACAGAACTGGCGACGAGGATGGGATCGTGGTAATGAAAATACCGCGATATATACAACTCATAGTAACGGTTACGCAAAAGAAACGCGCCACGTGGCAGAACGAGAGCCGGTATTGTACGTAAGCAGTTTTACACTAATCGAGAGAAATGGCTGAGGAGAAGATCGTAATTCAAGGAAGTTTGGGTCTTGAGATGTTCGACCCGGCTACAGCAAACTGGAAAAGGTGGCTAAAAAGATTTGAGGCAGGGCTCACGGTGCATAAGGTTCCAGAAGCACAAAAGGTGACGTACTTATTACATTTTATTGGACCGGCTGCATTTGATATTATTTGCGACAAGCTGGCGCCGGCAGAGCCACATGATAGTACGTATGCCGCCCTCACAACCGCTTTGGCAGAATTTTACGCGCCTGCATCATTAGAAATCGCCGAGATATTCCGTTTTCAAACCCGGAAACAGCAAGATGGCGAAAGTATTAAGAAATACGTGGCTGCATTGCACAAGCTCAGTGTAAATTGCAATTTCGGTCAATACTTAAAAACTGCACTAAGGAATCAATTTGTGTACGGACTTACAAGCAAACGTGCACAATCCCGGCTGCTGGAGACGAGGGACTTAGATTTCGAAAAGGCGATCCAGATAGCAATTTCAATGGAACTGTCTGAGACGAACGCACTGTAATGGCATCCTGGGGCAGAGGCGTCATCCATCGATTACGTGGGAACGAAAGCAGACAAGAAACCTAGAGCCTCTAAGACGTCAACATCGAAAAACACCAGTGGACGCGCGGGAACCAAAGCGAGGTCAGATGTAAATACGAGCGACAAATTTAATGGTACATGTTTCAGGTGCGGCGGGCGACATTTGGCAAATAAATGTAAATTGCCCAGAGACGTTGTTTGTAAGAAATGCGGTACACCAGGACACCTACAAAAAGTCTGTATGAGCGGAAAGCGAACCAACCCCGATACAAGTGCGAATCAGATCGAGGAAATTATGTTAATGGAGCGAAGCGAGTACCAAGATAAATTTTACGAAACGATGTCCGTCAACAAGATACCGGTAAAGTTCGAGGTAGATAGTGGTGCAGCGGTCACCATTGTAAGTACAAAGACTGTAAGCGAATTATGGCCAAAGATTAAATTGCAATCTACGGATTTAAGACTGATTACTTTCTGTAAGACTAATATTAATATTGTAGGGGTAATTCCGGTAGTAGTACATTTCGAAAATGTTGAAAAAAAACTAAATATGTACGTTTTAGACGTCGACCGAGGTCCGTTGCTAGGACGCGAATGGATACGACAGTTGAAGATACAATTGCGCGAAAATATCAATTGTCTTAACGCAAGCACTGAAAAGCAATTAGAAGCGATATTAAGTCGGTATCGTAATCTGTTAGATCCGACGAGTACAAAAATACGCGGAATTCAAGCTAAACTTACATGCAAAGAAAATGCGAAACCTGTGTTTTTGAAGACTCGTACAGTGCCGTTCAAATTGCTTCCACTTGTAGAGACCGAGTTGAATAATCTCGTTGAAACGGGGATTTTTGAAAAAGTAAACGCGTCGCGGTGGGCTACACCCATAGTGCCGGTGCTCAAGAAAAATAATTCTATACGAATCTGCGAGGATTTCAGCGTTACAACGAACCCGAATTTAGTAATCGATGAGCATCCACTTCCGACTACAGACGAACTTTTTACATCTACGGCAGGTGGCGAAAAATTTACAAAGATCGATTTACAACACGCATACCTACAATTAGAAGTCCGACCGGAGGACCGCGAATTATTAACATTAAACACACACAAGGGACTGTACCAAAGTACACGATTACTCTACGGAATAGCATCCGCGCCCGCGATTTGGCAACGCAAAATGGAGGAAGTATTAGAAGGCATAGAGGGAGTTTCAACGTTCTTAGATGATATAAGGATTACAGGTCCCAATGATAGGGTACACTTACATAGACTAAATGAAGTTCTTACCAGACTAGGGCGCGCTAACATAAGAATAAACAAGAGTAAGTCTGAATTTCTCAAAGACGAGATTGAATATTGCGGGTACGTGATAAATAAAAATGGCATTCGGAAATCACCAAGTAAAATATACGCGATTGAACAGATGCCTAAACCTAAAAACGTGAGCGAAGTGCGTGCTTTCGTGGGGATGATAAACTATACGGTCGATTCATAAAAGGACTTAGCGCGATCCTTAAGCCACTGTACGAACTTTTAAAAAGCGGCGTTACATTCAATTGGACGAAGAACTGTGAACAGGCTTTCAATCGAGCTAGAGATAACTTCAAAAGTGATAATGTATTGGCACATTTTGATCCAAAGTTGCCACTAATCCTAGCAACAGATGCGAGTGCATATGGCGTAGGCGCAATCCTATCACATAGATATCCGGATGGTACGGAGCGAGTGTTACAATACGCATCGCAATCATTATCCGCGACACAGCAAAAGTATCCTCAAATAGACAAGAAAGCTTACGCAATTATTTTTGGGATGAAAAAATTCCACCAGTTTCTTTATGGAAATAAATTTACGCTATACACGGATCACCAACCGCTTGTACAGATATTGTCACAGGCAAAACCATTGCCTCGTTATACTGCAATGCGTATGCAACACTACGCTATCTTCTTACAGGCATTTAGATTCGATATTAAGTACCGGAACACTAAATTACATTGCAATGCAGATTGTCTTTCAAGATTACCGATAAAAAATGTTACGGATGCGAAATATGACGTTGTAGACGTATACGAGATAGAAACGCTTCAAAGTTTACCGATTACAATTCCAAGAATAGCGAGCGAAACACAGAAAGATACAGAATTAAAGCCAATAGTACAAGCGATTATAGAGGGTAAGAAAATACCAAGCCAAGTACGATTCGAAATTAACCAAGCAACATTTAACATTCAACAAGGAGTTTTATTGCGAGAAGGGAAAGTCATAATCCCGAAAATATTTCGGAAACAAATCTTACAGGAGTTACATAACGGCCATTTTGGGGTCGTAAAAATGAAGACACTAGCAAGAGGCATATGCTGGTGACCTGGTATTGACAGGGATATCGAGCAATTAGCGAAATTGTGTAGCATGTAATCGAGTTAGGAATAATCCGGCTAAGGTAGAAACCCACGAATGGGAACCTGCGACTGCACCATTCGAAAGAGTTCATATTGACTATGCGGGACCTTTCATGGGAGCATATTTTCTAGTGTTAGTCGATGCATTTTCAAAGTGGCCGTCAGTACAAATTGTTAAAAACATTACAACTCAGACAACAATCGAAAAATGTAAGGAAATCTTTACTGATTTTGGACTTCCACGTATACTAGTTATGGATAATGGACAAAATTTTTGTTCAACCGAATTCCTCAAATTCTTGCAAAGTAATGGTATCACGCCGAAATTCACGGCACCATATCACCCGGCTACAAACGGGCAAGCGGAAAAGTTTGTCCAAACACTAAAGATTTCCATGAAGAAAATGTACAATGATACGCGATATCACAAAGCGTCCCTTGAAGAAGTAGTACAGCAATTACTTACACAATATAGAAACACACCACATAGTACAACGGGGATCGCACCATCCGAAAGAGTATTCAAAGTGAAAATGCGAACCCGACTGGATCTACTCAAGCCAGAAGAAACAAAAACCAATACGAATATAAACAGCGGCAAGAAGATTCGTCAGTTCGTGGAGGGAGAGAGAGTACAATGCAGAAGCTACAGAGGAAACGAAAAATGGAGTTTTGGTAAAATTTTACAGAGAACGGGAAAACTACATTACAAAATCGCGCTAAGTGACGGTCGTGTATGGGAAAGGCACATCGATCAAATACGACCAACAGGCGAAGCCACAAATGACGCGGATTCGGAGTTGGACGATGGCGCATACGAGGAATACGGAGAGGAACCGGAGACACAACCGGAACCAGAACCACAAGACGGAGCAAACGCGCCAGTCGAGGAAAACGAAGCACCAATCGCGCCAGATCCAGTGAGAAGATCAAGGCGCGAAATAAGGATGCCACAGCGATACGCGGAGTTCCATGTAGGAATGTAGAATTGCGTTTTCCTAGGGGGAGAAGTGTTGTGATGCGATTTGGACAACCCGCGTAACGCCAGGGGGCAGTTTTTATATAACAGTAGATAGGCGATACTCGCATATATTCCAGCGCATGCGGCGCCGTCGATTTCCGCTACCAAGCATTCCTTTGTCAGCAGTCAGACCGCGAGCTTGTTCTTTGTAAAGGAAGCGAGTCAGAAATATAGTACAGCGTTATAAGACTTACGAGCATTTTTTTCTACCTTTTACCGTATACACCCAGAATACACAACAAGCATCATTCAAAAATCTTCTTCGATCTTTTCTGCTGGCATCCGAATCTGACTAAAAGTATCAACTTGCTGTTTCGGCGTGCTTTAAGTATGTTAGTTTTGTAGTGCGTTAGTCTATAAGTGCGGTAGTTTTAAGTTGTTTAAGTTGTTTATATCTACTGTTTAATATTGTTGAGAGCAATTGTATCTGTTTCAGTATTGTAATTCTATGTTACCTTTTGCTTTTTGCCCTTTAGCCTTTGCTTGGGCATAATAAATTATCTCTCTCTCTCTCTCTCTCTCTCTCTCTCTCTCTCTCTCTCTCTCT
>NW_020211331.1:0-4161 GCF_003070985.1 Temnothorax curvispinosus | reverse complement strand
AGCTGTTGTTTCTACGCGCTTCTAAAACAGCAAAACATTGCATATCCGCAACCGCATATCAAAGTTGTAAAAAGTATATAGTTAAAGAGAGCGGTATATATTTAGATATTCTCTTTTATACTTTTCGAATTACCGCATTATTTATTAACTGTAACATGCAAGACGTATGGGGCGCGTTATACAAAAATAACGCTCCCGTTAAGAATAATAAAGCGAATTCCGTTTCCTACGCGTTTCATTCTTATATATAATGCGTCGTACATTTTATATGTTCATACATGCGAGATATATGTGTCTACATTCTTAGCGCAACCGAAGCATCGGATGCAAATACTAAAAAAGTACTTTATTCAACGAACAACATGCACGAATTTCTATTTATCGATGATACACTAAATCGAAGTAATAATAACTAATAAATAAAATGTATTAGAAAAAAAAACACGTAGAAGAGTGCAAAAAAAAACTACATTATTAGAATATAAGAAATAAAATTATCAATTGAGAATACGTCGATAGTAAAATCTGTTTCGATATAAGAATCTTGCGTATATCTATATATTTTTGACTTATACTGTTTTATAGCTTGCGGAAAAAATCTCACGTATGGTGACGTATGCATTTCCGATTAAGTCGTTATGGCGCGAATACAATTTGTGTATGTCTCTCGACATAGTGGACATTTCTCATCTTCCAATTGTTTTTGGCAATCATCGCAAATACATAAATGTCCACATGGAATAAATATATATTCTGCAGTGGCATTTAAGCATGTGCAGCACATACCACTGGTGCGCGACCTTGATGCATTTGTACCTGTCAGAGCAGCAACAGGGAGAAAAGGTAGATCGGTTTGTTCGCTATCGCTTAAGCCAATAACGCCAAAATCGTCTTCTGGTGTACGAAAAATATTTTCGAAATCTGTAAAGTATACAGATAAAGTTTAATCAATAATAATATATATTAATCGCACGAATAGAAATACGTATAGAATGTATATACCAACCTTCATTATGCGTCTCATTCTGGTCGGATTCACTCGTATAAACCACTTCCGTTTGTTCTTGTTCATTTTCTTGTTCAGTGCTTGTATGCCCTGGAATAATGACAATACTTATCAACATAATATCCGCATTGATAAATATAATCTATCATAAAAGAATGGTCGCGCGTTTTGCAAAACAACTGCTGAGTTGTCAACCTACCAACATTCTATATATTGATTGTTGGTTTTAAAGTAAGAACCAATCACATTCAAATGCTACTGCGGGTTTGTTCTACACGCCTATTGTTTTATTCCAGATGTCACGTTACATTAAAAACAGACAAAACAATTGCCACCACTAAAAGTCGATTAATACTGTCATATTAATCAAATAATATTCATAAAATCAATTATATCTTTATATATATTTTGTTAATTACTTAAATCAAAAAGATATAATAATAAAAAAAGTCAGCGTAAAGTCTGTTTTAAGTCGTCTAAGATCAAAATTTCAATCGTGATAAAAAATCAATAAATTTGGTCAATGTGACATCAAAGTGACATTATTTTGACTTTTCTGTTCCCCTTATAAGACTTGGGATGAATATATGTGTGCAATGTGTATGTGCGCAATAACGTTATGTGTGCAATGTGTTAATATAATTTTTTTATTTTATGTGTGCAATACAGCCATGTGTGCAATGTGTGTGTGTGCGCAATAAAATCATGTGTGCAATCCGTATATGCGTAATAATATTATGTGTGCAATGTGTATGTGCGGAATAATTTCATGTGTGCAAAATGTATGTGCGCAATAATGTTATGTGTGCAAAGCGTATGTGTGTAATAACGTTATGTGTACAATGTGTTAATATGATTTTTTTACTTTATGTGCGGAATAATATTATGTGTGCAATGTGTATGTGCGCAATAATGTCATGTGTGCAAAGTATATGTGCGCAATAATTGTCATGTGTGCAAAGTGTATGTGTGCAATACGTCATGTGTGCAATGTGCTAATATGATTTTCTTATTTTCATGTGCGCAATAATATTATGTGTGCAATGTGTATGTGCGCAATAATATTATGTGTGCAATGTGTATGTATGCAATAATGTCATGTGTGCAAAGTGTATGTGCGCAATAATCTATTACTTCTTTTTAAATTTTTTAACCATTCTTTTTAATCATCCATTAATATTTTAATATTTTTAAATTAAAGTTCTTTAAATTTAACAATCCTCCCAATTAAATATAATTTATAATATTTATTAAATTTCAAAAATTTTAATATTATTTTATATTAAATTCTATAGGGTCTTCTTGTCCCATAATATCACTTAAGTATTTTTACTTAATTAATAAATTAAATTTATAAATTTGAAGACAGTATAAATTTCATCAATTCCTTTACTCTAGCTTCCTTTTAAAAAACAATTGATTATGCTACCTTAGTACAGTCAATATACTGCAGCCATTTAATTATCTCATAAAGCAGAAAACAATTTTATATTATTATCATAAAACCATGTTTTTATTAAACAGGTGAATTTATATCTTTGCCAAATTCCTTAAATTAATATTTATATAACTCTTTTATTATTAAAATTTTTGTACTCTAATATTATCATTATTATTTAATTTATATAATTAAAATTAATATATTTTTTTATTATTAAATTTTATTTTTAAAATTTTAAAACTATTCTAATTTTATAAATTATTAAATTTTTTCTATTAATTTCAAATATTATAAACATTAATATAATAATTTTTCTAAAAATTATTTTAAATAATATTTATAATTTATCCCATAAATATTATATTTTATAAAAATATTATTATAATTAATTAAATAATATATTATATAAAATCAAATTAAATTTAAAAAAAAACTAGATATCATTAAAATCGACTAAAATCTCTTCTCTAATAAATTATTTAAAATAATTATGTTACATTAACAATCATAATCTATTAACTCTTTCAATTTCGAGAAGAATAAAAAATATTTGATTTAAATTTTAATAACCCCTGATACCACAAAGGTACAATAAATTAAATTTACTTTTTTAAATTTTTTATTTTTATTTACATTACCTCACCTATAATTTTTATTAATTAATTTATTCTATATAATTTAATCCCTTTAATTTATATAAAATTTTAATTACCAATAAATTTAATCTATTATTTCATAATCTAAATACAAATTCCTATACATTTACTTTGTTACGACTTCTTTCAATTATTAATTTCATGAAAATGACGGGTAATTTGTACACATAATATTTTATCTTTCAATTAATAAAATTAATATTTATTTACTATTAAATCTCTCTCCAATTTCATTATATTAATTTAAAATATAAATTTATTACTATACTAAAATGTAACTCATTTTTAATCCTAAAAATTCTACACTTTGATTAAAATTAAAATTAAATTAAATTTATTAATTATATCTTCTTTTAAAATAATTTAAATAACAATACATAAAAAAATTTTTAGGTAATTCTTATCGTGGATTATCATTTACTAAACAAGTTCCTTTAATTATTTATTATACCGTCAAATTATTTAAATTTAATGTATTATATTATTTAATTTCTAATTATATCTAATTTTATTAAAATAATAGGATCTCTAATCCTAATTTTAATTTTTTTAATTCTATAATTTATTTTCAAAAATTATTATAAAATTTACTTATTTCACCAAATAAAACTTATTTTTATTTTATATCACATTAAATTTAAATTTAATTATAAATTAATTATAAATTTATAATTAATTTTAAATTCAATTATAATCATAGTTTAACCGCAATTGCTGGCACTATATCTATTATTATTAACCTAATTAAATTACTATTATTTAATTTATTAAATTTTATTATTATAAATATTATTTATTTAATTTTAAATTATCTAAATTTAAAATTAACATATATTCATTTAAAAATTTATTTATATTTTAATCAAATAATAAATTTTTTTAATAAAAATTAAATTTTATAAATAAAATTTTTATTAATAATAATTATTTAATTAAATTTATAAAATTTAATAAGTAATTAATAGTTTATTTTCTATATAAAATAATTAATATAATAATATATTTATTTATATTAAAATATTTTTTATTCAATAAATTTTTGATTAAAATTATTCTTT
>NW_020211330.1:0-6204 GCF_003070985.1 Temnothorax curvispinosus | reverse complement strand
CGACACGGTGAGTCGCTTCGCTTAATATTTCGTTGCATGCGTTTCTGCTTTCGCGTTAAACATTGATAGTCGTGAGGGGAAAGCGACAACCCCCCTCTGGTCCTTCGAGTATCGCAAATCTTGCCTCCGGGGCGAAACTATCCCCGTTCATTGATCCTTCGAGCCGGATCCCGCGTTAGAAAATTGCCGCCGATCTTTCGCTCACGTCGCATCATTCATTAACTTGTTAATTATCGCGCATTCTTGTAATCGCGCATCGCGATAACACGTGGCGCGTGGTAGTCTTTCGCGATATCTTTCGTTCGCAACTCTTTGTGACGAGAATACTCGCGTGAACTTCTCTTGTCGCAACCATGCTATTGTTGTTATCTGCCTTTGCCGTGAATACGCTTAATTGTTTGTTCTTATAGTCGCGAGATGCAGTAACGCGCGGCGTGTTAATAATCTTTAGTCTCGCGTGATATCTCTCGTTCGCAATTCTTAATTCGCAGCGAGAATACTCGCGTGAACTTCTCGCTCGTCGTAACACGTTCCGCCGCTGTTATTCGCATTTAACGCGAATTGCAATAACGCGTGGCGTGTTAATAATATAATCAATTCGCGACGAGAATACTCGCGTGAATCCACGATCTCGCGCGATATCTCTCGCTCGCAATTCTCTCGCTCGTTGTAACACGTTCCATCGCCGTTATTTGTACTAATCGTAAATTGCGCAATTGACGCGGTATTAGTAATTAGTTAAAGCCCGTCATTGTTAACACAGAAACCGAAATATTCAGATCTCGAATATTCTCGGGCTAGCCATACGTTTTTGCCGCGCCGTCGACGTCCTTGACGCTCGGTCACGGGCCGGCAGCGTATATACCCATTTTTTCTACATAAGCTCGCGTTCCATAATAACGCGCTACATTATTTTCGTTGTTGCTGGGTGTGTTTCGGCCAGACTCGAAATACATATTGAAAACACGAACTGAATATATTATTCCGATCGTTGGAATTCTTGCAAACATAATTGCCACCGATCGAATATACAGTTCGCCGGCACTGGTTCCCGGTATAGAATATATTGTAGCACTCAAGGTAATCTTATCATAGATTATAATTACAATTATAATCACAATTGCAAAAGAAGTTGGCGTAATTGATGCTCATGTTGTGGATTATTGCTCGTGTCATGTGTGTACTGCTCATGTCGTATACGCTGCTCGTGTCGTAGCTCCGCGCACAACATGTATTGCTGAAAACTTAATCTGAACAAATACTTGAGTGCATTTCTCGTCGTAACCGGGCACCTGTGCCAACCTAATTGATAATTTTGATCGCTGATACAACTATTTTCTTATTTTTGTCCATCCCTTGCAACCCTCTTCCTTGCTAGTTCTACACTGCATTTGATCCCCTTTTCTTGCGTTCGCCATTCGCTCTTGCGATTAACAAAACTGTCATTCTGGTTGCGCTATTATATCGTGTTTGAAAAACATTCTATCGGGAATATCGTGCCTTCGCGTGGGAATCCGAATCGAGCCATCTGTTGTTCCTCATCACCTTGACGAACGGAACGGTTGTTTGCTTTCGTTCTCTCTTTCGTCCCTTAGCATATAAACTCGAAGCCTATTGTTCGCCGGTATTTTCACGGGGCGACAATACACTACGCGTCCTTGGGATCGTTCGCCGTTGCTGTTGATCGTTACATATCAACCAACATGTCGAAATCAAAGTCAGCTCCCTCTTGTCGCGAGTTATGCGTCCGGCGGATGCGGGAGATTTATGATCTTGCCCGGAAAGCCTCGTCCGAACCGAAGATCCTAGAAGGTTTTCTTGCCCGCTATCCGAGCGTGGCGAGAATCGCCGAGGACTTTGAGAACGCGCTAAAGGTTATACAAGAGACTACTGAGTTCGACGCCGAAGACGCGATTCGGGCAGATTTCGATAAAATGCATTACACCGTGAAGGGACGGTATCACGCGCTCACGAGCACGGCGCCCGGAACCGCACAGGCTCATTCCGCGAGCCACGCGTCGGCGATCAAGTTACCCAAAATTACGCTTCCGCAATTTTCGGGCGATCTCACGCTGTGGCCATCTTTTATCGCCTTGTTCAACACCTCGATTCACGACAACCGACAGATCTCGTCAATAGAGAAGTATCAATATCTGCTGGCCTCGCTAAAGGGGGAGGCGCTCAATGTAATCAAGAATTTGCCCCTCGCCGCGGAGTATTACATGATCGCATACGACGCGCTGCTCGACAAATATCGGAACAGAAGGAAGCTAGCGGACCACCATCTAAAGTCGATACGCGAAGCCAAACCGTTAAAGATAGAATCGGCCGATGCCCTCCATAAATTATTAGATACGTTCACCGAAAACACTCGCGCGCTAAACCTGATGAAGTTCCCTACCGATTCGTGGGATTTTCTTTTGCTCAATTTCCTGCTCGAGAAGCTTTCCCGATCATTGCGGGAAAAGTTCGAATCTGTCCATCGGGCCGAAGAGATACCGCGATACGCTCAACTCATCAAGTTTCTTTCCGAGCACTGTAAAGTACTTGAGGCCATCTCGGGTCCGTCGACCATGCCGTTCAAATCACAATCGTCCGCGTCGGCTTCGTCGCTTGCAACTCGAACCGCCGACTGTCCGGTGTGCGAGGAACAACATCTCGTGTTCAAGTGCCTTTGATTCTTGAAACTATCCCCCCGGGAAAGGCATTCAACGGCCAAAACCGCGAATTTGTGTTTCAATTGCCTTCGCACGGGTCATGACACTAACAACTGCACATCGACGGAAACGTGCCGGTCGTGCCAGGCTAGGCATCATACCTTATTGCATTTCGGACGGAATTCGGGTCCAGCGGACACCTTGGCGGATACCGGAGCCTCCTCCGAATCGGCCGTCGACGAGAGTTCGTCGCCACAAAATAATGAACCCCTCGTCACCATGGCTAGCGTCGCGAAATCGAGTTCGACAGTATTATTGTCAACGGTGCAGGCCGAAGCTCTCGACGTTCACGGAAATCCCTTCCCTGTTCGCATTCTTTTGGATAGTGCCAGTCAATTAAATTTCATTTCGGAAAATTGCATGAAAAAGGGTGGTTTCAGACGAACCAAGTGTCGTACTGTAGTCCTAGCGGTAAATGATACTAAAGCGGCTGCCACTCGAGGTAGCACCTCACTCGTGATTCAAGTACAGGGTAATGGCAACACTCGCGTTCCGATAGAGGCTACGATTCTCCCACGCATCTCTGCCCAATTACCTAGTAGACAAGTCGAACAAAGAGCGTGGAAACACGTAGAGGGATTAAAGCTCGCGGATCCGCAGTATCACCGACCTGGTCCCGTCGACCTCTTAATCGGCGCAGATATCTTTGCCTCGTTGATTCGGGACGGTCATCGTGTAGGAAGGAAAGGTGAACCAGACGCCTTTAATTCCATTTTTGGCTGGGTTCTGGTTGGCTCAGTGTCGATGCAAGCATCTCAGTCTACACATTCGTTTCTAACTCTCAATTCTCTAGATGCATCTCTCATTCGATGTTGGCAGTTAGACGAGATCCCCACACACTCGGGGGTCACAAACTCAAGCGGGAGGTCTCTCGTCCGCACGCCGCATGGGCGCGTCGCGGCGGGGACAACCGCGCGCGTGATGTCTCTCGTCCGGGCGTCGCATGGGCACGTCGCGGCGAAGGTATCCGCGCAATCGTTGTTTCGCTTCACCACGCGGGACGTCTCTCGTCCGGGCGCTGCATGGGCACGTCGCGGCGAAGACATCCGCGTAATCGTCGTTTCGCTTCATCACACGGGATGTCTCTTGCCCGGGTGTCGCATGGGCACGTTGCGGCGAAGACATCCGCGTAAGTGTCGTTTTGTTTGGACGAGGTCGAGTCCTTACACTCTCACCTCGTCATCATACACCGCCGAATCACATGCGCTCGAGGGTCACAAACTCAAGCGGGAGGTCTCTCGTCCGCGCGTCGCATGGGCACGTCGCAGCGGGGATAACCGCGCGCGTGGTCTCTCTCGTCCGCGCGTCACACGGGCACGTCGCGGCGAAGATATCCGCGTATCCATAGCATTGTTTGGACGAGGTCGAGTCCCTATACACTCATCTCGTCATCGCGCGCCGTCGAGTCGCCTGCACTCGCGGTGCCCTAGGACCTTACCGCCGCCTTGGCGTATCGCCATGTTCCTCCCACTATCACGGAGGGCTCGTCGGCTGTCGCCAAGCGGCCGGACCTCATTCGGAGGTCCTCAACGAATTCACATCCTTGATCCAGGGGGACTCTTGACCCCACTCATGTTCGCATATCGTCTCCGATTCGTTACCAAAACTAGATCAAATGCGCTCACTCTCGTCGTGGATCAAATTGAATTTCACTCAACCTTGTTATGCCTCGTCAAATTTGTACAATCTCGTTGCTTCGCAGAGGATATCGGTAGCTTCAGACGCAATCAGAGTTGCTCCAAACCTCTGCGAAAACTTGCCCCCTTCTTGGATGGTTGCGGAGTCCTCAGGGTGGGCGGCAGGCTCACCCATTCCGCCATCTCACACGAGGCTAAACACCCGGCATTGCTGCCTAACCGACATCGACTCACGGAACTTATAGTAGAGCGCACCCACCGCCTACATTTGCATCCGGGACGTCGAGCGTCACATTACATCTTGTCACAAAACTTCTGGATCCTAGTAGAAGCTATCCTGAACTCCAGACCCCTCTGTCCCACCAGTTCAGATTCCAGCGACCTCGGGGTGCTCTACCCTGGGCATTTCCTCACCCTGGAGCCTCTCGTGGCGGTTCCACACCCTGACCTGAACCCGATGCCGATGAACAGACTCGATCGGTGGCAAATGGTGCAACATACGCACCAGCAGTTCTGGAAGAGGTGGCAAGACGAATACCTGCACACCCTCCAACAGCGACCGAAGTGGTTGCAATCGGCACCTACGGTAAAAAAGGACACACTGGTCCTGGTAAAGAGCGAAAACGCCCCTCCCTTGCAATGGAGGCGAGGGCGAATCGTGGAGCTGCACCCGGGCCGTGACGGCGTCGCTCGGGTCGCTACGGTGCGGACGACGGATGGCGTGCTTACTCGTCCTCTGGTGAAGTTGTGCCCACTGCCGATGGACACTTCACCAGAGGAATCTGTTCAAGCGTAGAAAATACGTCGTATTTTGGTAGCGGTATGTTCGGCGTATCGCCTTGTAAATAGTGTAGTTACTTCATGTTCATGTATTCATATCGTTCATACTTAGTTGCATAAGTCGTTTGTAATTCTCGCGCGAAACGTCGGCGGATCGCGATCAGCCAAATCATGCGACTCACCTGTCGGTGCTGCCATCGCCCATCCGCCGACGGTATCCACCCCCCCCGGAAAGGGAACAACTACTCGCCCGCAGCGACATGTTCCAGGACCGCGGGGAGAAGACACTCATCGTCAAATAGTCGGAGAGGACACACCTCTCAGCTGAACTTTTCGTCAAGCCGCCGTGCGGCACACACACACACACATATTCTAAGAGCCGTCTTACGGCACACGTTCGCCGGGCAGAACGCATCTCGAAATCGCCTTTGCCGCCTTGCTCAACCGGGAGTGCGCACGTCTCCAACTGCCTTTTTCCTGCCTGCTCTATCGCTTGCTCTCCACCGTTTTGCTTGCTTGCACGAGTTTTGCCACCGCATGCCGAACGAGACCCACGGAGCGGCCAAGTTCAAGGGACAGGACGAGGATTGACGGAATCACGGGGACGACGGTCGACACGGTGAGTCGCTTCGCTTAATATTTCGTTGCATGCGTTTCTGCTTTCGCGTTAAACATTGATAGTCGTGAGGGGAAAGCGACAACCCCCCTCTGGTCCTTCGAGTATCGCAAATCTTGCCTCCGGGGCGAAACTATCCCCGTTCATTGATCCTTCGAGCCGGATCCCGCGTTAGAAAATTGCCGCCGATCTTTCGCTCACGTCGCATCATTCATTAACTTGTTAATTATCGCGCATTCTTGTAATCGCGCATCGCGATAACACGTGGCGCGTGGTAGTCTTTCGCGATATCTTTCGTTCGCAACTCTTTGTGACGAGAATACTCGCGTGAACTTCTCTTGTCGCAACCATGCTATTGTTGTTATCTGCCTTTGCCGTGAATACGCTTAATTGTTTGTTCTTATAGTCGCGAGATGCAGTAACGCGCGGCGTGTTAATAATCTTTAGTCTCGCG
>NW_020211329.1:0-1569 GCF_003070985.1 Temnothorax curvispinosus | reverse complement strand
CTGGCGCGGCCTGGCGCCACCAATCATTGCGTGTGAAAACCGGCCTTAATGTAAAAAGCGGGAAACACAGGCTTTTGCATAACGCATAATACATGAGCATAAGAAAATTGATTGGTTTATTTCCTTATGCACATATGCATGTGGACCACGCAATTTTCTTATGCTTACGCATTATGCGTTGTGCAGAAAAGTGTGTGCTTAAACTCGCATAGGTGCATAACCATATGCATAAAGAAACGGCGTGGTCTATTTCCTTATGCACTTTTGCATATGGACCACGCACGTCTCTTATGCTTATGTTTATGCGCTATGCAAGTTTGTCTGGGGCTGCGGTCCACTTGACACTACAAATGCTTCGAAGCATTCTTCTTCTCTTTTCTTTCAATGAAAAAAGAAGGAGAAGACGAAGCTCCAAAGCATTTGTAGCGTCAAATGGACCGCAGCCTTGGATTGACCTTTAAGGGCCAAAGCACATAACATGTAACATGGAGTAGCGATATACGACGGTCGTAGTCTCCGACCTGACAGATCAGGATTCAGGATACGCCAAAGCTTGTGCGTCACTTACGTCCACGACTACGACTGTCATATGTGCTTTGGTCCTAACTCGTTATATGCAATATCGTTATCGTAATGTTGGGTTGCGCAGGTATACTATTTATGGCAAAAAAACTGTGCAACGACAATATAATGATAACGATACTGCATATAACGAGTTAGGACCAAAGCACATATGACAGTCGTAGTCGTGGACGTAAGTGACGCACAAGCTTTGGCGTATCCTGAATCCTGATCTGTCAGGTCGGAGACTACGACCGTCGTATATCGCTACTCCATGTTACATGTTATGTGCTTTGGCCCTTAAAGGTCAATCCAAGGCTGCGGTCCATTTGACGCTACAAATGCTTTGGAGCTTCGTCTTCTCCTTCTTTTTTCATTGAAAGAAAAGAGAAGAAGAATGCTTCGAAGCATTTGTAGTGTCAAGTGGACCGCAGCCCCAGACAAACTTGCATAGCGCATAAACATAAGCATAAGAGACGTGCGTGGTCCATATGCAAAAGTGCATAAGGAAATAGACCACGCCGTTTCTTTATGCATATGGTTATGCACCTATGCGAGTTTAAGCACACACTTTTCTGCACAACGCATAATGCGTAAGCATAAGAAAATTGCGTGGTCCACATGCATATGTGCATAAGGAAATAAACCAATCAATTTTCTTATGCTCATGTATTATGCGTTATGCAAAAGCCTGTGTTTCCCGCTTTTTACATTAAGGCCGGTTTTCACACGCAATGATTGGTGGCGCCAGGCCGCGCCAGTCGACTAATGCCAGTAAAAATGCAAGTGTAAACACTTGATGCAAACTGGCGCTAGTAATGTGGCGTTTACTGGCGGTTATTGGCCAAAGCATATAACCTCAAAATTTGAGGTTATATGGTTGTTGTCATTTACTGTGTGTTTAATAAATGTTAAATATTTTCCATAGTATACGCCAATCACTGTGTAAATACTTGTGAGTTTGCTAGTCGGTTCTGGCGCCAATGAATGCCAGTCAGTTGGCGCCAC